>NC_056746.1:496373710-496411539 GCF_019279795.1 Protopterus annectens | reverse complement strand
TAGCTGGTTGCTGCATTCTGAGCACATTTTCCAAGCCATCTTTGATTAGAAGGGGTCCTTTTACACCCTCGAGAGAGAAATGTGCTGATTGTAACCTCTTTGGTGACGGGTGATTGGTCTAGGGCTTGGAGTAAGCACCACCATTGGTTCTTCTGAACTTTTTAAAAGCTTTTTTTAAGTTTTTAGCTCCTAGTATTTAAGCCCCAAGTTTGAGCAGGCTTCTGCTTGTTTGCACATCATGCAGAACTGCCCACTGCAGCACAATACTGTGCCATTGCCAGACAGATAATTTTGACAAATTTCCCCTTAGATACAGCTTTAGTACATTAGTGTAGTATTCATCTTTAGTACATTTCTGGTATAAGAAGTATTGCTAGTGAGTTGTGACCTATTAAAATACCAGCCAAAAAAAACATCAGAAACACCCATCTACAGAGTACCTCCTAAATAAGTCCTGAAAGCACCCATTTGTGATAAAAGTTTTTCAAACCTAGTATTATGGACAGTTGGACTACCCTTGTTTCTCCTGCCAGACTTGTTGACTTGTGTCTCCTGAGGCAGTGTAGCAACTACCGCATGTACACTGACAACCCTCTACTAATAACTCACTCTAGTACAGAGTGCGAGAGATGTATCTACACCAAGAATTTTGAATCCCTGCTCTCGAGTACTCGAAAGAGTAACACTGAAGAGGTTGTCAACTCACCTACCACTACTCATACACATTGTATGCATCCAACAAATAAATCAAAATACGTGGAGGTTCTCTCAAAAAAATTACCAAAACACCAGAGACCTCCAAAACACAAGACTGCTACAGCTAACGCAGTTCCCACAATACTCAAGACACATAGCAACACCAGTGTCTTACCTACCAAATTTTCCTTGTAATTTGAGACTCCATAGTGAGACACACGGATGTCCCACTCACAAGGTTAGATAAGGAGAAAGTCATGGTCAGCTGCTTGTCTGGTGCCAGGATTCATCAGAGCACGCATGCACTCAGGTCTCCCGGCAACAACTTCCATTATGACTCTGTCATAGCTCATGTTGGATTGAATGACCTGAGACATACCTCACTGGATTATATGAAGAGAGACATAACTGAGCTCTCAGAGTATGTGTCCCTGGCAGATATGTCCCTAGCTTTGAGCAGCATACTACCCTCACCTAGAATGATACCACATTATAAACAAAAAATTATTAATTTCAATAACTGGCTCAGTTTTTGATGTCATTCAAAGGGGATCTAGTTTCTGTCAGCCTAGGAAGCCATGGTCGACAAACCTTGCTGCTTTGCCAGAGACAGTTTGCATCTGGCACCTCTAAGATTTCAGCTACTGGCAAAGGCTCTTGCCTCCCCATAGTGCTTTTTTTTAGGCAAGGTCTCGAAAACAACATTACTGACATGAAATTAAGCAATCAGAACTAAATAAGGGTCATGATGCTAAATACTAGGAGCATAAACTAACAACTGCACTCTCTGGAAGCATTTCTATCACTAGAAGATGTAGATGTCTGTGCAGTCACAGAAATCTGGTCCAAGGTCTCAGAGAGTACCCTGGCTTTCCAAGGCTACAATGCCTTCCACACCTTTAGACAGCAAAATGAACCCATGAAAACCAAAGGAGGCAGTGTTTCAATCTGTATTAGAGATAAATTCGCCTCCTGTATAGTTAGACTGGACAACTCCATGGAGTTACACCAGGTCCAGGTTAAGGAGGGTAGGACCCCCATTCAAGTCATAGCCAGTTATAGATCCCTCTCCATGGGTCATGATGCCCACAAAGCCTACTTGACCAAAGTGGAGACAATCCCAATTTTACCAAACACACTGGTTATGGGGGATTTAAATTATCCCACCATCAACTGGGAAACCTATACTAGCCCTAACTTGCTAGCACAAACGTTGTTTCTACAGTTTGTGTTTAGTGCTAGTGCAAAAGTTCCTTGACTTTGTGAATTCAAATGCCCCAGAACAAATTGTCCGTACCCCAACAAGAGGAACAAACATTCTAGATCTGGTCCTCACCATGTCAAACAGATGCACTGCTGCAACAGTCGGACCCTCATTAGGTCAAAACTGACCACAAATCAGTCACCTTCGAACTGACATTAACACCAGAACTCACAAAGGGTGAAATCAGACTAAAAACCTTCACCAAGACAAACTATATCCTCCTAGGTGAAATTATAAATGCATTCCAAGCTGGAAGTGGTAACTACACCGACGTTTACACTAAAGCCCTGTAGAATCAGTTGCATAAGTGTACAAACTTGGCTGTATGAGAAAGAATCAAAGCCTGAGACCCAAGAAAAAAAAAACAAGTTGTCATGGTGGGCATCTAGCATCAACAAACTTTACAATAAAAGCAAAAAGTTGCTGTGCAAGAAAACAGAGGCCCCAACAATGGAAAAGTACCCTCTTCAGCCTGAACAGGCAGATAAGACAACTTGTCAAATCTTTCAAAGGCTCCTTTGAGAGAAACTTAGCAAGTACAGCCAATGATAACCATAAGGCCTTTTACAGCTATGTACGTAACCTAAAGGGTAGGACCCAAGCATGTGCAGAACTAGTGGCCAATGGTATCACACAGACTGACCCCACAGAGATAGCAAACCTGCTAGCAGACAGGTTTGGTGAAAATTTCACTCCCTTATCCCCTCCTAACTTGCAACAAACCTACCCCCAAACTCCCCCCACCCTACATATCTGAAGAGCATGTCCTCAAAGTCCTGTCCAAGGCAAAAAACAGCTTCTATGGGACCAGATGACATCCCAGGTTGTCTTCTAAACAGGCTAAAACATGAACTAGCATCACCGTTAAGTACCCTTTCCAATCATAGCCTAACCACAGGCTTTGTTCCTGTGTAATGGCAAACTGCTACAGTTATTCCCCTCCACATAGGTGTCCTAGCAACAGACCCAGGGAATTACAGACCCATAAGCCTGACCAGCCTCATCTGTAAGGCGAGGGAATGTATCATTATGGATCTAATAAAGACATAGGTGACCTCCAAACGATGGATCCTACCCAATCTGGCTTCATGAAGGGCAAATCCTGCTTGTTAAATAAGGTGGATTTCTTTGAAAGTGTGACCAAGGCCACTGACGAGGGCAAAACTGTGCACACAGCATACCTCGACTTGGCAAAGGCTTTCGACACAATCTCACATACAGGCATTACTGATAAACTTAGCAAACTGAATGTAAACCCCTTTGTTGTAAGATGGGTTGCCAACTGGCTCACAAACCAGACACAGGCTATCAAAGTGGGTAACTCAACATCAACCAGCAGACCTGTTACCAATGGGGCATCACAGGGATCATTGCTGAGCCCCCTATTCTTTGGTATATATTTCTCAAAAGTTCAGGTCAAAACTAAGGGGTTGTGGCTGACGAAGTTTACAGATCACTGCTAACTAGGTGCAATCATTGAATCCCCAAATTATGTCAGTATACTCCAGGAGGGTCTCATGCAGACCAACAACTGGTGTATTAGTCACGGTCTAAACTTAATGCAAAAAAATGCATCATCATTCCCTTTGGCACAAGCACTGTCCCCCTCACACTATCAAATCAACAACAATATGCTAAGTAGCTATGAAGTGGTAAAAGACCTGGGATCACAAGTTGACTATGACTTTAACTTCGACCACCATGTGTCCACCATAGTAAGGAAATCTATCTACACGTCATTAGTAAAGGCATAGCTTTGAGAGCAAAAGAAGCTATATCCCTCCTATACTCAGCATTTATCAGGCCATAATTGAGTATAATGCCCCATTTGGCATGTACTGTACTAAGCACTTGCAGCAAATAGAGTAGCCTCAGAGGTTTCTAACAAAGAAAATCAAGGGGCTCAAGCATGTGCCTTATACAGACCAACTAAAGTCCCCATCACTGCACTCTGTATCATATAGACTTCTTAGGGGAGACTTATACCTGGCTTACATAGCAATCCAAGACCCAAAACTAATGGACTTGTTTCAGATCTATAAATCAAATGGGACTACGGCTACCTGTTCCAGGGGATCTAAATATTGTCTGTGATTTAAATAGGACATGCTGAAGAGACAGATTTATCTCCCAGTGACTGTGTATCTTTGAAACAATTTACCAATTCATGTGAAACAGAGTACCTCTATGACACTGTTCAAGAGGAACCTGGACAAGTGGATGGGACACTGTAAATTCTTATCTGGGATAGTGCCCACAACCATCCTGACTATGGACAGTCATCAATAAATGCAATCTTTGGTATTAACTAACATTTCTATGGTATTAAAACAAACCATGTAGACCAAAGACAATAGTTGGACTGGAACCCAAGTCCGTTTATTTAGCAGCAGATATTCTCAAAAGCAGATAGCAGCAGGCAAATTTCATCAATAAAACACACTGGATAGCAGCATTAATTTTCCATAAATATAAGAACAGTGGAAAATGTGAAATAGCAAAACAGTCTGTCTTGTATAAACAACACACAGCAGCAAAATATCCTCTTAGCGCCTTAGCTTCAACAGCCTTTACAGAGTAATGAATACTTGAAAAAACTCATCTTACATACAAAAACACTAACATCAATTAATCAATTATTTACACCCATATTAAAACAATCAATTAAGTAAAAACTTTATGGTTCAACTATACAATTTCATATAAAACTTCTCCAGTGACACCCTTTATTCAATCCTACTGGTTGTAATGCATTATATTTTAATATAAAAATGGATTATTTTTTTCTGAGTAAATATTTTTTTCTGTCTTCAGTCATACACTGGGAAGCAGAAATATATTTCTTAGTATTGGCTGTAGCTAGTTTGTATAGTTGGTATAGAGGCTTTGCGTTATTTCATGGGAGATCGTCCTAAAAGCACACTATATAAAAGGGTTAGTATATTTTTGCTTAACAAATAATATCTTTGAATTTGATGGCACTTTATATAAACAGCTACGAGGAATAGCTATTGGGGCTTCTTTTACTCCCATGTACACAAATTTGTTCATGGGTTTTGTGGAATATAATCATATATATTAGAGTAAATTCTATAGAAGCTTTGTAAAGGGTCACTTTAGATTAATAGATGACCTGATATTTATTTGTAAAGGGTGCAGAAATGAAGTAAATTCATTTATTGATTATTTAAATGACAACAGGTTCCATATTAAATATGATGGACTACAAGAGGGCACAAAGGTGAATTATTTGGATTTTACTTTGGAAGGTTTATCGAATGGTAAAATAAACACACAGATTTATATAAAATTTGAACAGTCCAGTCACTTCTTACACGCTTCAAGTTGTCATCCCTTACACACTTTAAGAGCTATTCCATATGGAGAAATTCTAAGGATTAAGAGATTATGCAGTAATATGCATTTTGCAGAAAAGAGAAGCTGAAAAAGTAATAGATATGTTTATAATCAGAGGATATGAAGAAAAAATTGTTATGGACAGTTATATGAAAATATTTGAACATAATAATAGGAGCTTTAAAAATAATAGTCAAAGTAATTATTTTGCAGCTAATGAAAAGGAATGGGATTTGGAGCAAAATATTATTTTTGTTTCCAAATATACATTATTTTCAAAAAAGCTGCAAGGACTGTTAGAGGATTTGTGGAATATCATTAAAAGAGAAGGTCCTTCACTTGTAGAAATGAAGTTTAAATTTTCTTATGAAAGGGGGAGAAGTTTAAAAGACTTCTTGGTAAATAGCATTTATAAAAGACCTTTAGAAACAGTAACATGCATAACATCAAAGACTGGCACTGTACCCTGTGGTAAGTGTACAATATGTCAGCATATAGTAGGTACATTTGATAAAATCAATGGAAAATTATTTCATATAAAAGGGAATTATACTTGCAAAAGTGGTAGTGTAGTGTATGCTATTAAATGATCTTGCAACAGTTTCTATATTGGAGAAACTAAGAGAAGTTTGGGTGAAAGAGTAAATGAGCATGTTAGAGATGTTAGGAATAATAAAATAATAAGCCCTGTAGTGGAGCATTTTAATAAGAAACATAGTAGAGATGTTAATAATTTGCAGGTTTGTGTTTTGGAACAAATACATTTTAGTTTTCTGACAGAAGAAAGAAAAAAATATTTACACAGAAAAAAAGAGTAATTTTTTATATTAAAATATAATACATTACAACCAGTAGGATTGAATAAAGAGTGTCATTGGAGAAGTTTTATATGAAATTGTATAGTTAAACCATAAAGTTTTTACTTAATTGATTAATTTTTAATATGGGTGTGAATAATTGATTAATTGATGTATTGTTATGATTAATTGTATATAAGATGAGTTTTTCAAGTATTCATTAATCTGTAAAGGCTGTTGAAGCCGAGGCGCTAAAAGGATATTTTGCTGCTGTGTGTTATTTTTACAAGACAGGCTGTTTTGCTATTTTACATTTTCCACTGTTCTTATATTTATGGAGAATTAATGCTGCTATCCAGTGTGTTTTATTGATGAAATATGCCTGCTACTATCTGCTTTTGAGAATATCTGCTGCTAAATAAACGGATTTGGGTTCCAGTCCAAGGAAATAATAGTCTTTGGTCTACGTGGTTCATTTTGATTGTTGTTCAAGTGGTTTATATATTATTTATGACCAGGGAATCTTTTACCTTCTTACCACGCATATTCCAGGAAGCGGGTATAGATATATCACAACAGAGTGCTGATATTAATTTGCAACAGGGGTCTAAGCCTTTGCTTAATCCTGATGTGGAAAATATGGGTGCATCTACCAGCAATTTGTTGGATGCACAACCTAGTATATTCAAAAAATGGGATGAAAATAGAAGTCGTGTAACTACCAATTTGTTTGCTGCCATAGGCAAAAAGACAGAATTGTCAACTCTGCCAGCGGTACAAGAATTTTGTAATCAAATTGAGAAGTTGTTTTTTAAAGAAATGGCAGTTTTCTATAATCTACATAGTTTACAAAGATACCAAGAATTAAAAATTACACCCCGAGGATTTTGGACTATGAAAAGTCCATCTACCCCATTCAATCTAGCTGAAGAACAAGACTGTTTATTTCATGACAGATGGGTAGCTGCTGCTAATCGTTGCACCAGTGAATGGGTAACAATCCTGATAGAAAGGGACATGGTAAAAAGAAATCAGCTTAAGGAAGAAACTAAAAAACTTTGTTCTGATGTAATTAACGAAACATCAAATACTGCCTTAGAATCCTTTTTGGACAGTATAAATGATAGCTGTTTAGCCTATGAAAAAGAATTGCTGAACTGCAAAAAAAATAAACTTTAGAGGGACCTACGCGATTAAGCTAGGAAGAAGGCATTTCCGCTATCTACCAATCAGCAGCCTGTTCGTAATCGTGTAAGGTTCCAAAGAGACCAGGAAGTGGTAGGCCAGCAATCCAATTATTTTACATCAGGAGAAAGAGCGGCATCTTCAATAGATGAAGGAGATAAAGATGAACATTTTCCTAGATTGCCATGTCCGAAGAATAGTGAATCCTTTTGGAACATGTTACATGAACAAACAGGAGCAAAAAATGGGACCAAAAAATGCTCCTGGTATGGACATGGTACAACTAAGGAGCAAACTTATGGTCCGTACAATAAAAGAATTGATAAGGTACAAACAAGTAACTTAGATTCATATGTAGTAAACATGTCAGGTTATAATTTTGATGATGTTGAAATGCCTGTGTTACAAAAGGGTTTGAAATTTATACCCTCAGCCTTACCTAGGCTATATGAATTAAAATGTGATGTCTTTAAATTAGTACGCAAAATGTACATAAAAGAATATTTTTTCAATTTGAATAAAATGGAAAGGAATGTGCTGGATGATGTTACGGACTCTTCCACTGATTATAGTTTCTATTCATGTGAGTCGGACATGGAAAGTAATGCATATAGTAAACTGGATACGAGTAAAATAAAGGCTAAAAGTACTTTTATGCCTCCATTTAGAAATTAATGCATTCAGCGGTTTCATACCACATGTAATTTAATACTTGAGAAGGAATTGTATGATTTCAACAAACAAGTAAACACAAATCATCTATCTAAACAAGAATGGTTAGCTTTAAAGCATCTTAGTGACAATAGCCACTTAGTTTTTAAACCAACAGACAAGGGGGAGAAAACTGGTTGTTATGAAAAATTCCGATTACTTTAGTATGTGTTTGGAACATTTAGCAAATAAAGATATTTATAGTAAAGTGAATGAAGAGATTTATTTGCAAGCCACTAGAGAATATGGACAATGATTGAATAAAGGGGTCCATTTAAATTATTTTACTAAATCGGATATGATGGATAAACTCTCTAGCTAAGACAGTACTGTGGCTATATTTTATTGTGTTCCTAAAATACACAAAAATATGCCACACCTCCCAGGTTGACCTATAGTTTCAGCTAGTGGCTATTTTACACATAATTTAGGGTGTTTTTTACATGAATGTTTTTTAAAGGAAGTACTTAAATTGCCTTCATATATTAGGGATTCATTTGATTTGTTAAAAAAGCTGGAAGTCATACACTGGGAATCAGAAATGTATTTCTTAATATAGAACGTAGCTAGTTTATATACTAACATACAGCATACATTTGGTATGGAGGCTTTGAGTTATTTCATGGGAGATAGTCCTAAAGCACACTATATAAAAGAGTTAGTATATTTTCGCTTAACAAATAATATCTTTGAATATGACGACACTTTATATAAACAGTTACAAGGAACAGCTATGGGGGCTTCTTTTGCCCCCATGTACACAAATCTGCTCATAGGTTTAGTGGAATATAATGGTTGGGTTTGTTTGTTCTGATTTCCTGCTAGGAGTGTATCATATAACTTGTTTGCATTTAAAAGCATTCTCTAGAGTCTCCCTGATCCTTTATCTGTTTAAACATTTCTGCAGTTTTTTTCTACCTAAGTAGTGTTGGTAGTGTAGCATTGTCCATATTCAGGCTTGTGTTTTGGGCCTAGTTGTTTGTTAGTAGAGACTGTGTGTCTGAGCACATGTCCAAGGCCATCATAGCTTAGCCAAAGCCAGTATAGCATTTCAGTGAGAGTGAATTGTTTGTGGTCATTGGCTGACTGGGGTTGCCTGGACTGCGCCTTGGAGTAAGCATCTCATTGGTTCTTTCAAGATTTTTTTTTAAGTTGTTTCAGGTTTCAACTTTGTTACTTAAGAAGTTAACTTGTGACTGTTTCTGCCATTTCACACTGAGCTAATCGGAAGAAGTCGGAGGAAGGGCTCTGAGCTGACAAATCTGTGATATATAACATAAAGTATCCTGTTTTTTGCTTATTTCTGAGTTATTTATAGCACTTTTATTTTACTCACTGTGTGTAAGGTATTAACTAGAATTTTCTACAATTGTTAAGCATCTGGTTGGGTTTGTTTGTTCTGATTTTTGTTTCCCACCCTCCTTCCCTCTTGTTATCCTGTTTTTATACTTGGTGGCTTTGCAGTTGCCTGTCCCTACTGTAAATTTGATCTGGGACACTCCTCCCAGTCTAGTGTCACTACCTCATTCTACCTATTCCAGAGAGAACATTTGAGAAGGCCAACCCAGTTAGCCTCTGCTCCTCCTTTCCTCTTTCCACTTTACAAAAAAAAAAAATTCTAAGCTTGTCTCCTACCTTTCCTAATAGTTGTCTGGTCCAGATACAGATTTGCTGTATCCAGGACTGTTTGTAAGCTTCTGAGCTCCCAAGCCTTTCTGAGTTGGAGAGAAGCCTTCTAGCTTAATTTTGTTTCTTAGAACTAGCCAGTTTTCTAGTTCAGCACTCAAAGCTGTTTCTTTGAGCTCAGCACTTGTTCAAAACTCATTGTAAGCACTAAATAAGCTGCAAATTACTACAACACTCAACTTTCCTCACTTGTCTAAAGGAAAACCGTTTTTAGTACTTAATAAATAAGCACCTATCCAGGCATGTCTAAGTGTCAGCTCCCGGTGTTTTCTCCTGTCTACCTGATGAATCTGGGCATCTTGGGGCAATGCAGCAATTGCCTCATGTACACAGACAACCCTCTCCTCCTACCACCCAACACTACAACTTGTGAGAGATGCACTTATATAACCAAACTGGAAGCAAAGCTCTCTTCACCCAAGAATGGACTAGACAGTCAAGAGGAGAAGGTAAACACCTGCACCACACCACACTTATCACATAGTCCCTCAAAACCTATACCAACAAAACACACACATAGAAACACAAAACATACACCTACATTTGCGGAGGGTCTCAAAAAACATCTACCCAAGCAACAGGGACCTCCAAAACAGAAACACAAGCAACCTCCACCCCCCCAACACAACCCAAATGACACATAGCCCACAAACTCACTGTGCCACTCAACCACAGTCCATAAGGCATAACAACGTACCCAACACTATAGTCATAATTTACTCTATAGTCAGGCACACTGATGTTCCACTCACCAGGCTAAACAAGGAGAAAGTTACTGTCAGCTGCCTGTCAGGTGCCAGGATCCACCACATAATGCATATACTCAGGTCACTCCACAGCAAGTACAAATATGACTCTGTCATTGTCCATGTTGGTGTGAATGACCTGAGATGTACCTGCCTGGACTACATGAAAAGAGACATGGAGGAGCTTTCTGATCTTGTAGCCCAGGCAGGTATGACCCTAGCCCAGAGTAGCATCCTGCCATCACCCAGAATGATACCATAGTACAAGGACAAAATGACTGACTTCAACAATTGGCTAAGCTTCTGATGTCATTCTAAGGGGATCCAGCATCTGTCTGCCTGGGATGACATGATCGACAAACCACAATGCTTTGCCGGAGATGGCTTGCACCTGTCGCCCTTGGGATTCCGGATACTGGCTAAGGCTCTTGCCACCCGTATAGTGCATTTTTTAGTCAAGATTCAAATGACAAATTCACCACCATAACAGGTACAAGCAAGCAAAATCTGAGGGTAATGCTACTTAATGCTAGAAGTCTAAACCTCAAAATGCACTCACTCAAGGCACTCCTTAAGCATTCCCTCCAGTACAGCTCTTTTGATTGTGCACCTTTAACTCCTAGTGGGCGTGGCTTGAGTCTTTAAAAATAAAGTTATCACCTCACAATTCTAACACATACTCATTGACATAGGTCAAATATCAATACAAATGTGTTTGCCATCGTGTATGCTTCAAGATAAAATATGTTGATACCTCGTATAGGGCATGGTTTTGGAATTATTAATGCAAATATGAACAAGCAATATTTGATGCCTAGAGGAGCAGTAGGAGGCAACTACAGATGCACCTGGAGGCATCACTCGGATGTAATGAGTTAAAATGGAGAACATTGACATCTGTGTAGTGACAGAGACCTGGTTCAAGGCTCCAGAGAGCAACCCTGCATTACCAGGCTATAATTCATACCACACCTTTCGGCCACCTAACCTGGACCGAAGCACTAAAGGCAGAGGTGTATCCATATTCATTAAGGATATCCACACCTCCAGGCTAGCTGCTCAGCATAATGCATCTGAGATTATCCAAGTGCAACTAACTCTGGGCAAGAACGCAATGCAAATTGTAGCTTGCTACAGATCCCCTGCCATTCCCCAGGATTCCCACTCCTCATTTCTTGATACACTGGAAAATATTAGGGTACAACCTAACACCCTAATAATGGGCGAGTTCAACTACCCCACCATTAACTGGTAAAACTACTCATGTACCAACTCTTGTGCTCAACGTTTTCTGGAATTCATAAGTTCCATTGCCTTGGATCAACTTATCCACACCCCCACCAAGGGCAGCAGTATCCTAGACCTGGTCATTACCAACATGGGCAACTGGTGTTCCACACTAGAGGTGAATTCCTCATTGGTCAGATCCGACCACAAGCAAATCACCCTAGACATCCACATCCCACCCATTAGGGAAACCACCGTAAAAAATTTCTCCAAAGCCAACTTCATGCTTCTTAAGACAGAAATGGCAAACTTCACGACACCCATGCTGATGGACAATAGAGATAGGACTGCTGAATCCTATACAATTGCACTTTATAAGCATTTACACGAGTGCATGGATCATGCAATCCCTAAAAGAACCAAGATGCTATCCTCCAAAAACAGGAAGCCAATCTGGTGGTCCCCTGCTATAAACAAACTCTACAACAAAAGAAAGAGACTGTTACAAAAAAGAGTAAAATCCCATGATTGGAGGAACTCCATGGTCAACCTCAATAAGAAGCTGAGATCCCTCATAAAATCCTCCAAAGCTAGTTATGAAAACAAAATCACCACTGATTCTAAAGACAACCACAAAGCATTCTATAGCTATGTCAAGAATCTCAATGGCAACACTCAGATCTGCTCTGAGTTACAGCACAATGGCACTAAATATACAGAACCAACTGATATTGCCAACATCCTGGCAGATAGGTTCAGTGCTAACGTTACCCCTCTCTCATCCCCTAAAGGGCCCATCTCTATACCGGAAGAATGCAAAATACCTGTAATCATGGCTGCACAGGTAAAAAACACACTCTCCAAAGCCAGGAACACAGCATCCATAGGACCTGACAACATCCCAGGCTGCGTTCTACATGAACTACAGAACGAACTGGCACTCCACCTAAGTACCATGTTCAATCATAGCCTCACTTCAGGCTTTGTGCCCACTGAATGGTGCACAGCAACAGTTATCCCACTCCACAAAGGGGGAGCTACCACGGACCCTGGGAACTACTGCCTCATTAGCCTCACTAGCTTGGACTGCAAGGCTATGGAGTGTATCATCATGGAACTTATAAACAATGACATTGGTAATCTCCAAACTCTGGATCATACCCAGTTCAGGTTTGTAAAAGGCAGATCATGTCTCCTAAACCTGATAGACTTCTTTGAAGAGGTCACCAAAGCCGTAGATGAGGGTAAGGTGGTTCACACAGCCTATCTAGATCTTGCCAAGGCTTTCAACACCATCCCCCACTCTGGAATTATAGACAAACTCACTAAACTAGGTATAAATCCCTATGTCACAAGATGGGTTGCCAACTGGCTCACTGACAGAACCCACACTATGAAAGTAGCAGACTCTAAATCCAACTTCACACCAGTGACAAGTGGAGTACCACAAGGTTCAGTCCTAGGTCCTCTCCTGCTTGGTATCTGCTTCTCTAAAGTACAGGCTAATACAGAAGGTCTTTGGCTAACAAAGTTCACAGATGACTGCAAACTAGGAGCTATAATCAAAACTCCTAATGATGTGGACATCCTACAAAAGGGCCTCACTGAGACAGATGCCTGGTGTCAAAGTCATGGCCTCAAGCTCAATGCCAAAAAGTGCATTGTCATCCTTTTTGGTAAAACTCTGTACCCATGAACTACCACATAGGTGGTAGTCTACTTAATACCGAAAGTGTGATAAGAGACCTTGGGACACAGGTGGACAGTAGTCTCTCCTTTGATAATCACATTACCACAGTAGTCAGGAAATCCTTCTATGTGTCACACCTTATCACAATAGGTTTCTCATCCAGGAAAAAAAGAGGTCATTGTTCCCCTCTACTCATCACTCATTAGACCCATTATAGAGTACAATGCCCCTTTTGGTATGTACCTCACAAGACATCTACAACAACTGGAAAGGCCACAGAAATACCTCACAAAAAGGATTACTGGCCTCAGACAGATGCCCTACGCAGACTGTCTCAAAAAACTCCAGCTTTACTCTGTCACATATCACCTACTCAGAGGCGATCTCTGCCTAACATACAAAGCTATGCCAAACCCAGAGCTGTTGGACATGCTGCATGTAAAGAAATCCCAATCCCTCCAAGCTACATGCTCTAGGGACCTAAACCTTGTCAGCACAATAAACAGAACATGCTGGAGGGATAGATTCCTGTCCGAGAGACTTCCCATACTCTGGAACAAACTACCTATCTATATCAAACAAAGCTCCTCATTAGCACCCTTCAAGAAAAATCTTGATGATTGGATGGGAGATAGGAAATTCACCTCGGGGATCACTTCTGTGGCTCTACTTGACAGGGACACAGGAAAATAATGTTCTTGGTTGGCAAAAGTCAGGGTACAGTTTGGCTAGGCTTATATAGGCCCTAGGGCCAATAGCCTAGTACCTACCTATGAACCTATGACCCTATATATATCAGAATAAATTCTATAGCAGCTTTGTAAAGGGTTACTTTAGATTTATAGATGACCTGATATTTATTTGTAAAGGGGGCAGAAATTAAGTAAATTAATTTATTGATTATTTAAATGATAACAGGTTCCATATTAAATATGGTGGACTACAACAGGGCACAAAGGTGAATTATTTAGATTTGACTTTGGAAGGTTTATTGAATGGTAAAATAAACACACAGATTTATATAAAATTTGAACAGCCCAGTCACTTCTTACGCACTTCAAGTTGTCATCCCTTTCATACTTTAAGAGCTATTCCATATGGATAAATTCTAAGGATTAAGAGATTATGCAGTAATATGCATTTTGCAAAAAGAGAAGCTGAAAAAGTAATAGATATGTTTATAAGCAGAGGATATGAAGAAACAATTGTTATGGACAGTTATATGAAAATATTTGAACATAATAATAGGAGCTTTAAAAATAATAGTCAAAGTAATTATTTTGCAGCTAATGAAAAGGAATGAGGTTTGGAACAAAATATAATTTTTGTTTTCAAATATACATTAGTTTCAAAAAAGCTGCAAGGGCTGTTAGAGGATTTGTGGAATATCATTAAAAGAGAAGGTCCTTCACTTGTAGAAATGAAGTTTAAATTTTCTTATGAAAGGGGGAGAAGTTTAAAAGACTTATTGGTAAATAGTATTTATAAAAGACCTTTAGAAACAGTAACATGCATAACATCTAAGACTGGCACTGTACCCTGTGGTAAGATGTCAGCATATAGTAGGTACATTTGATAAAATCAATGGAAAATTATTTCATATAAAAGGGAATTATACTTTCAAAAGTGCTAGTGTAGTGTATGCTATTAAATGATCTTGCAACAGTTTCTATATTGGGAGGGTGGCCTAATGGTTAAGGTGTTTGCCTTACAAACACAAGGTGCAGGGTTTGAGTCTCACAAGGGATAATTGGCTAGGTTTATAATGGCTCGCAAGAGCAGTTAGCCTAGGACTAACCTATGACCCTATGGAGAAACTAAGAGAAGTTTGGGCAAAAGAGTAAAAGAGCATGTTAGAAATAATAAAATAATAAGCCCTGTAGTAGAGCATTTTAATAAGAAACATGGTGGAGATGTTAGTAATTTGCAAATTTGTGTTTTGGAACAAATACATTTTAGTTTTCTGACAGAAGAAAGAAAAAAATATTTACACAGAAAAAAAGAATCAATTTTTATATTAAAATATAATACATTACAACCAGTAGGATTGAATAAAGAGTGTCATTGGAGAAGTTTTATATGAAATTGTATAGTTAAACCATAAAGTTTTTACTTAATTGATTAATTTTTAATATGGGTGTGAATAATTGATTAATTGATGTTAGTGTTTTTGTATATAAGATGAGTTTTTTCAAGTATTCATTACTCTGTAAAGGCTGTTGAAGCCGAGGCACTAAGAGGATATTTTGCTGCTGTGTGTTGTTTTTACAAGACAGACTGTTTTGCTATTTCACATTTTCCACTGTTCTTATATTTATGGAGAATTAATGCTGCTATCCAGTGTGTTTTATTGATGAAATTTGCCTGCTGCTGTCTGCTTTTGAGAATATCTGCTGCTAAATAAATGGACTTGGGTTCCAGTCCAAGCAGGTAATAGTCTTTGATCTATGTGGTTCGTTTTGACTGTTGTTCAAGTGGTTTATATAGTATTTCTATGGTATTACATTGGGATGAAACTGTTAGGCTTAAAATGACCTTTGAGTTGATAGCCTAGTAATCTCCTATGATCCTATAAAAATCCAAAGGCCTTACCAGACTCTAAAAGCTGCATATACTGGTCAGTTAATGAATGTATAGATGTATCCAACAGCACATTGAGGAACTCTACATGTAGTTTTACCATTGGATCCTGTACTGTCTTGTCATCCCCTTCATAGTCAAAGAAACATTTTACTTTCCTTTGCCTCTATTCCTGAAATGTGGTTCTAGCATCCATTTCTTCTGCTGGTGGCTTCACCCATGGCACTTTGAAATCCTGTCACTCTGTAGTTCCTCAGCAAGTCCATAGTTGATGCCAGCACTTTTGACACGTATAAATATCAGTCAATGACTCTGCAGCACTTTGCTTGCACAATTTACCTCTGTCAGCACATACCAAACCAGTAAACATACAATGAATTGATATAATATAATTTCTGCACACATTCCCATTTCCTGCTGATATGTTGTGACATCACTTGTTCGTAAAGCTTCACCTACCTCCAGTAATTCTGCCACGACTCCCTTCAGCTGAAACTGTATTAACTTGATGGAGTTTACCCTGCATTCCCAGTGAGTCTCAGAGAGTGGCTTCATAGTGATGTTTGTATTGTTTCAAGATCTGCCACTGGCTCGATGCTGAACAAAGTACATAAATGCTCTGCACACATTTTAAAAGTTTTTCAAAACTTTAATTATTGCCCTTACATGGGCAGCTGAAAATGAAGCTCCTTGTCCCAAAGATCACAGCTTCCTTCCTAAATCCTTGTCTTTGTCCTTGTCTTCCTCGGTTGGTCCTATCCTCATCATCACGTCAAGTAATATGAGTAGCCAAGCAACATCCTGTCTCAAAAAACAAGAAGAAGGATTTCTTGCTACACACATGCCTTTTTAATAGTAGCTGAACCAGGAAGTGCTTTTCAAGGACCAATCAGGACCTTGTTTCGTCACTTCATCAAAAAAAAAAAACACATTTTACTTCCTGGTTGTTCTCTGCTGCAATCAATCAGGTCCTTGATTCGGTGATGCTGACCTGATGGAGTGCAGTTTTTAGCTGACATCACAGGGAAGGAAAAAAAAAACACAACTTACTTCCTGGCTGCTAGCTGCTGCAACCAATAAGGTCTTGCTTCACTTAAGCAGACCTGATTAAGTGCAGCTTTTATCTGACATCATCATCAGCTACAGCCAAGGGAAAAAAAGCAAAAACAAACATTTTGGTGCTACAAATCACAGCATGGGCCATGTGGCAAGGAGGACGAAGAAACCCTGCCTGCACAAAAGGGGGCTCTTGTATGCCGGGAGATAATCAGGATCCCTGCAGTCACAGCCTTGGCAGGTGCCTAATGCCGGCTATGCTTGAAACATTTCTAGCAAGCAGTTTGCTACAGTTTAAAAAGAAGATTTTTTTTAAAACTAAAACATGAGTGTAATAGAGCTCCATACTGGAAGGATAAAAACTTAACAGTTTGCTATAGTTTAAAAAGCAGATTTTTTTAAACTAAAAATTTAGTGTCATAGCATTCTGTGCAGGAAGGATATAAACTATAAAAACAGTTTGCTAGAGTTTAAACTAAGACATTATTATCATTATTATTATTATTATTATTATTATTATTATTATTATTATTATTAATTATTTTAAATAAAACAAGCTGAAGGAGGGTTGGTCGCATACATCTAACTATAATAAGTCAATTGCTTACAATGTAGCTTATTACAATGAAGTTCTGATTTTTTTTTTTTTTTTTGCTTTGGCTAGTTCATAGTACTGGCTCAGTATGCTGGTTGAACCAGTTCCAAGTCTGACCCCCAGCCAGTATTCTGTGGTATCCTGGGTCTCCCGAAACATCCTCCTTATTTCTTGTAATGTTCCAGTCTTCTGTAACTATCCTACATCCTTTATGAAAGGCTATAATTTCTCTCATAATTCCCATATTAGAGCTGATACATCTTCATTTTCTATCAGCATACAAATGGCATCAAGTCTTTCAGCATTAGCTAAAAGCACTGAATGGTATTCTGTTAATATCTTCATTATATACTTTCATAGCAGAATAACTGAAATAAATATCATCAATTAACTCTCTTCTATGATAAGGTCAGCTCTGCCTGTAAATCCCAGTAAATCAAAACAAGGTGGCAACAAGTACAGCAGATAAAATCACATTTTTTTATTAACAGATAATATAAAAATGTGAGCGCTTGTGCATAGAACCACTACGCTTCATAAGACATCAAACAACATTACATATTCCACTTTTAAATACATTGTAACAAATCACAAGCAGCCTGCAATTAATGACATAATCAAGCCTATCAGTTGTCATAGACACAATACACTCATTAAAGTCCTGATATCATAATTAAAAGTGAAGTTACGGATATAAGCTTAAACTGCAGAACCATCAAAAAAAAAAAAAAAAAAATATTTCAGCTTCATCTTTAACAAATATCACAGTAATACATGAGACCTTAAATACATATTCTTACCTAACTATAAATGGTATAATAATAATAGCGGCTTACTAAAAATGTTACTTGATTCATAGAAAGCACACCTCTAAATAGAAGTTCTCATTCTCACGAGAACATAATCGTTCCGCTCACATAAACTACGTTGCTATGCAACTGACTAAAAATCTAAATTCTAAAGGATTGCTAAAGATGAAACCACATATATGCATAATAATATAAATTGCAATTAAAACATAAAAATAAAACTAAAATACTGTTCAGAATACATTTAAAAGACTACACGAGGCAATCGCCTGGGAATAGATATAGTGAAGATACAAAAGAATGGTGATGGACATGTTGACAGACGAGATCATACAGGAGACCCCATGGACTATGATGTTTGCAGATGACATTGTGATCTGTAGTGAGAGCAGGGACCAGGTTGAGGAGACCCTGGAGAGGTGGAGATGTGCTCTAGAAAGGAGAGGAATGAAGGTCAGCAGGACCAAGACAGAATATATGTGTGTGAATGAGAGGGAGGATAGAGGAATGGTGAGGATGCAGGGAGTAGAGTTGGTGAAGCTGGATGAGTTTAAGTACTTGGGATCAACAGTTCAGAGTAATGGTGAGTGTGGAAGAGAGGTGAAGAAGAGAGTACAGGCAGGGTGGAATGGGTGGAAAAGAATGTCAGGAGTGATTTGCGATAGACTGGTACCAGTAAGAGTGAAAAGGAAGGTCTACAAGAGGGTAGTGAGACCAGCTATGTTGTATGGATCGGACACGGTGGCATTGACAAAAAGGCAGGAGACAGAGCTGGAAGTGGCAGAGTTAACGATGTTAAGATTTGCACTGGGTGTGATAAGGATGGACAGGATTAGGAATCAGTATATCAGAGGGTCATCTCAGGTTGGACGGATTGGCGACAAAGTCAGAGAGGCAAGATTGCATTGGTTTGGACATGTGCTGAGGAGGGATGCTGGGTATATTGGGAAAAGGATGCTAAGGATGGAGCTGCCAGATAAGAGAAAAAGAGGAAGGCCTAAGATAAGGTTTATGGATGTGGTGAGAGAGGACATGCAGGTGGTTGGTGTGACTGAGCAAGATGCAGAGGACAGGAAGAAATGGAAACAGATGATCCGCTGTGGCGACCCCTAATGGGAACAGCTGAAAGAGAAGAAGAAGACAAAAGAACATCAAAAAGTAATACATATGAAAACTAACCTGTGACTTACCTGTCTACTTAACCAATAAAATGAGTAAAAAATAAATAAATACCCTATAAACTCATTTTATCAACAGTTAACTACATAAAATACTTCTCTGGTAAAGTCATCTGTGTCTGTAAATGTTCAGATTTTCACTTGACACTTACCAACCGAAACACCTCAAGTAAAGTGCCTGTCTTAAGTTTTAAATTAACTATCACCATACACAATTATTTTATATAATAATGAGACTGAATTGTGAATAATATGCGCACATTGTATTCCAGAAACTATGATGTAGTTTCTTTATACAATGGTTTCTGTTTGCACACAACCTTACTAATCTATACCTCTTGACCTGACAACACTTATGATGACTTCAGTGCATTCAAAATCAGTTATGCATATAGGTGAGGACATTGGTAAAATGGTTAAGGTGCTTACCTCACAGATACAAGGTTCAGTGTTTGATTCTCACCTTTGAAAAGAAAATTGGTTAGACTTAAATTAGTCCACAAAAGCAGCTAACCTAGTACTTATCTTCAAACAGATATTTCCAGGCTTGAAGGACATTTCAGCTGAAAGACTGTCTCTCTGCCCAATAAAGAAAATAACATTATGTATGGTTACATGCAGAGGCTGAGTTATAATACATGTTCTTTCTTATATTTTATTTAATACAAAAATAAGAAAGAGAGGACAAGATTAACAAACATTTCTATTCACAGTTTTCATAAAGATTGCAGAATCAGTTAGAACATGAATAGTGCGTTTATTTTATTCAGTTTAATATTTTACAACTGTTTTGGCTGTGAACGTAATTTCAGATGTGATAATATAGTGACTATCTCCCAAATCTAACTAGCATGTTTCTCTGACATGTTAACCGTTTTCTGCATACAGTCAAATTAGTTTAATTTTGTAGTATGGTTCCAGAGTGTAATTTTGTTTGTCTTTCAGCTTTTCCCAGTTAGGGGTTGCCACAGCGGAACTCCGGTCCGCTAATGATTGGCAGTAGATTTTCACAAACACGAGGTGCCAGCTCAATGTCCAACCTTCAATGAAGGCACATCCATTTACACATGTCTTTTGAATCCACCCAACCGCCAGGAAGACATGCAGACTCCACACAGAAGGCACTCCCCACACTCCAATCGAGAATCGAATGGGAGAACCTCTTGCTGTGAGGCAACAATGCTACCGCTGCACCACTGCGGCATTCCATGGTTTCAGAGTGTAATACAGTATGTGAATTCTAAATTAAAAAAAAATCCTGACATAAACTTTCATTTATACAGGCACAATCATGATAAAACAGAAAAAAAGTTGTATACTACACTGCATGAATATTAACATAATTTAAATAATTCATGTTTAAACAGTAATTACTTTTTCTTTTTTATACATATGATACAGTATATCAGTATGTGTTAATACTTCAGAGATGTGACTATATCAGTGCTTTCCATAACCTTCATGAATTATAAATCTAGAATTATAGACATAAGGACTTACACATTTTAGATTTTACATTTTACTGGCATTTATTGTGAAAGATTGATGCTATAAAATATTACCAAGTTGTTTTTTTGTATTTCAGAGTGCAGGGTTTGATTCCTTCCATTTCCATTTGCCTACTGTGAGCAAGTAACTTAATAAAACAGTTGTTCTTGGTTACCATCCATAAAAGACAACTGTTTCCAGTGGGTTTATATGGTTAATAAATAAAATTAACACAGCATATAAGCTGCAGTACTGTGAAACAGAATTTATATAGTACTAAAAAATATGTTGCTTATTTAAAAACATAAAATATTTAAAAGCATTTTTTTCTGGGAACTACAATGACAAAAAAGAGCATGTTAATTTGGTGCAGCGGTTAGCATTTTCACCTCACAGCAAGAGGCTCTCCGGTTCGATCTTCGGCTGGGGTGTCTTCTGTGCAGAGTCTGCATGTCCTCCCTGTAGTCATGTAGGCTTCCTCCGGGTGCTCCGGTTTCCTCCCACATCCCCAAAGACATGCTGCAAGTGGATTGGACACGCTAAAAATTGGCCCTGGTGTGAGTGCGTGCGTGTGTGTGCCTTCTGTGGAAGATTGGGCGCCGGGCTTGCAACTCGACACCGTAAAAGCTCCACTGCCAGTCATGAGTGGACAAGGTGATCCGCTGTGGTGACCCCTAACTGGGAAAAGCTGAAAGAGAGAGAGAGAGAGAATTTATGAACATCTAAGGGTCTAGATGTTCACAAAATAAACATTGTTTTTAAAATTATCTATTGCATTTTCACTAAAACAGATTGACATTAAAAGATATAGTGATTTGTAATTCAGTTATTACAATTACTGACTCGGGAAAAAAATATTGTCTTCTGGGCAAGAGTCACATGCAATGTCATTAGTTACAGTAATTTTGTAAACCTGCTGTAACGGATATTGACATTAACCATCAGAATAAGTATACTTTGGGTAATATACGATATGCCTATGTTTAAAAAGTGAGTTAGGAAGAGTGCTGTAAAGAACCAACAGAAACAGAAATCCAAGAGATGAAGCAAAATAAGATGCATTTTTTCTCCCAGAACCACATAAAAAGTAACTACATGCAGAGTCTGACTAAGGGTGGAACAAACCCAAACAAAGCTAATCTGAGACAATGTGCAAGCAAAAGTTACAGTAATACAGTATTAAAAGTTATTGGGTGGAGCAACAATAAAATCCAATGTTAGTCACTGAAAACAAAGCCAAGGCTAGTCTTCCACAGTGTACCTTGGGAACAGTTGACCTACTCTGATAAAGTTGTTTTACACTTAAATTGGTTCCTTGTCTATATGATTTAAAGTTAATTTTCTTTTGGTGAAACTGTCTAGTCATATGGAAAACATGGATTATGGCAGCCAAAATGTATTACATTGGTTTGCTGGCACTGAATGTCATATTCTTACTCAGTACCAAAACCAACATGCAATCCAAATACCCCTGCAATTTAGCAGGGATTTTTCACAGAATTAATAATTTCGCTTATTTTTGTACAGTCTGCAAACTTACTGAGTAGAATGTTACTAAATCTGAAGGTCAGACATAAATATGATAAACAGCAAAGGTTCAAGTACTGAGCCCTGAGGTACCCAAACTGAAACTTTGGCCTCAGCTTTAACCTTAAATGTTTTCTCAATCAACCACTCTCCTATGTACTTAATTATAAATTGTTTGATACCCACTTTTGACAAGATGGGAAGAATGTAACCATGAGGAGCTGTATCAAATGCCTTAGACAGTGCTAAATAAATCACATCTATTGTCAAACCTAGGTCCATTGATTCCCATACATTTTGATAGAAACTAAAGATGATGATGAGGAAAGATTTAACAGAAGAAAAATGTGTTGACATGTTATTAAAGAAAAAAAAAATCACTCTTTCAAAGCATTTGTCTTTAATACGTGTAAAGCTGATTGGATGGAAGTTACCTAATATATACCTATTGCCTCCTTTAAACAGTGGAACTAAAACAGCAGTTTTCCATATGTACAGAGGGGTCTCCTTCAGAAACTCGAGGTTTCAGAAACTCGAAATTCATATTGTCAAGGTGATATGATCAAGATGTTCATCGTGGTTCACTGTTGCAGTCATTACTGTAGGGTTCTTCCTGCTGGCAGCAGCCCTTGATCGGCCAGAGTCCCAAAGTCTGGGTCCGATGTCGGCTGAGGTCGGTCCTTCCCTGACGTCAGAGCGCCAGGGGTATAAAGGCCTCAGCCAGCGCCATTTTCCTCAGTCTTTCTTGCCGCGTGGTTCCCGAAGCAAAGCAGTTCGCAAGTGCCGGTCGGTCGACTCCTGTTCATTTTGGTGATTTGTCTGAGACGTCTTCTTCCGAAAGCTAAGTACCCCATTGGGGAAACTTTTTTCTTGCTCTAGTCCGATGTCAGAAAAAGTTAATAATTGTATTTCTTGTGGGAAGCAAATACCTCATAAGGATTTTCATTCATACTGTATTCCTTGTCTAGGCCCTGACCACGACGTAGCTAGTTGTAGGTTTTGTGCTATATTTAACCAATGCACTATTAAGCGCAGGTGCGATTTTGCCTTCCATTACTTTGGGAGAAGATTTAATTACAATATGTCATCGGATTCTTATCTGGCTGGAGCACACAAATGGCGCAAAGATAAAGACAAGCCTCTGAGGTCCAAAATGGATAACATTCCTTTACTAGAGCCAGTTGCCGGTTCATCGGTCGTCAGTGAGGTGCTTTTGCAGCCCCTGTCTTCTGCCACATTTGAACCGCTTGCCTGTACCGACTCCCATGAGGAGCCGATGGGGCCTTCTGTATTTCAAGGGACCGGACCTTCGGATAATGCCCCCTCAGATGGGTCCGGAGCCGCTGTGCAGACACCGGCTTCTGAGGGGGTTTTCAGGCCTACACAGCTTCATGTTAAAATAGCTTCAGTGTTACAGTCAAAGACAAAGACAAAGGCTCCGGCAAAGACAAAGAGACAAGCACAGGCCTCTTCAGTTCAAGGCCCTAGATCTCAGGGACAGATGCTTAAAATGGCCGAAGACCTGTTAACTATGATCAGGGGTCCCCATCCCCCTCCTGCCAAAAGGCCTAGGTAAGAGCCAGATTATGATTCATCAGATCAGGTTTCAATTTCTTCTGCTTCTTCCTCCCAGCAAGACTATTTCTTCCCTCCTTATGAGGATTCTGATGCTGATGAATCCCTTCCTTCAGCTTTCCCTCCTGAAGATTATTCTTTTGGGGAAACCTTGCATGACATGAGAGAGCATTTCCACTGGGAAGGGCAGGAATACTCTGAATCCAAGAGAAGGCTTAGAGATTTTCTTCTTCTCCCCCAGCATAGGCCCCTGGCTATCCCCCCTGTCTTGGACATTGTAGATGATGTTTTTACAGAGTCTACTCTCTCTCCTGATTCCTTTCCTCCTGCTCCTGTCAAACCGGATAGGTATTATAGGGTTCCGGATTCTCACAAATTCCTTTTTAAAAATCCTTTAGCTGATCCAGAAACTATTTTGTAGGGCCCTAAGGGTCTTAAAGCAGCCTCTGCTTTGAACCCTATTCCCTCTGACAGGGAATCCAGAGCTTTGGAAAGATGGGGCAAAAAAGTCTATACTTCCGCTACTTTGTATATTAGAGCTTTGAATTGTCAATTTCATATGTTGAAATACCAGCAGTACCTTTTGTCTGTGTTGAAGCAAAAGATGTCAGCTGTTTCTGGTTGTACTGAAGATAAGGAGCTACAGGATTTATTGCATGCTATTGAACAGGTGGGTAAACATACCCTGCACTGTGGTTTTGATTCTTTGGAGGCTTCTTGCAGGGCTGCAGCTTCTGGCGCAGTTATTAGAAGGCATGCTTGGTTAAGGGAGCAAAGCTTACCAGATCAGATTAAGGCAAAACTGTTGGATGCCCCTATGCAGCACAATGTTTTGTTTGGGGCCAAGGCTGAGGAGGTATTAAAGAAAATGGAAGACAAGGCCAAATCTATGCAGACGGTTAAAGATTTTCTACAGGTGCAACCTCCTAGATTTAGTAGGAACCAAACGGATGGCCAGACCTGCCAAAGCATCAATGGACAGAGGCTCAGAAGCAAGTTCAGTCCCTCATGGCTATGAGGGCCATTGTATTGGTACCAAACACAGAAATAGGGCAAGGTTTTTATTCAAGGCTTTTCCTGGTTCCCAGGAAGGAAAACACATGGAGACCAATCCTGGACCTTTCAGTACTAAACACCTTTCTGGACATACCAAATTTCAAACTGCTCAATCTGCAGCAGCTGCTGCCCATGTTGAGCAAGAAAGCTTGGATGGTGACTTTGGACTTAAAAGAAGCTTACCTGCATATTCCTATCAGGCAGGAATTCAGACGGTACCTCAGATTCAAAGCGGGCTCGAAACATTACCAGTTCTCTGCGCTGCCCTTTGGCTTATCTACTGCGCCCAGGGTCTTTACCAAGTGCCTGGCTCCAGTAATGGCATTTTGCGGACAGAAGGGAATTCAAATATACCCTTATCTGGACGATTGTCTCATTCAAGTGGACAACAAGGAGACTTTACGTCAGCATCTGGTTTTTGTGCAGCATCTTCTCAGGTGTCTAGGCTTTACAGTGAACCTAAAGAAATCAAACCTGGTATCCACTCAACAGATTACTTTCCTGGGTGCTCTTTTGAGCACTACAACCCAGATGGCTTACTTGACACCAGACAAAAAAAGTGCAACTGGCTTCCTCTTTCAAAAACATGGTTGCAAAGAGTCAGATAACTGCAAGAAAAATTCTGCAAGCTTTGGGTTACATGGCATCCTGCATTCTGCTAATACCATATGCAAGACTGCATATGAGGAAAATACAGTGGTACCTCAAGAGTGTATGGTCTCAGAATTGTCACAGTTTGGAAACAGTGATCACAATTCTGCCTTGCCTCCAGCGGGAATTTCTTTGGTGGGCCAAGGCCTGTGTCCAGAACAAGGGAAAGCCTTTCTGTCCCACTCCAGCCAACCAAGTGATAACAACGGATGCTTCGGACTATGCATGGGGAGCCCACATGCAAGAAAAATGTCTTCAGGGTGCCTGGACAGAGGACCAAATGCACCTGCACATAAACTTGAAGGAAATGCTAGCTGTACAGAATGCTCTGACAGCTTTCAAGGATCTCATTCTACCAGGACAATTACTGATAAAGACAGACAACACTACAGTGATGTGGTACATAAACAAGCAGGGAGGCTCCCACTCTTACCCCCTGTGCAGACTGGCCATGACTCTGTGGAACACAGCACTGGCCTCCAAGGTGGATTTACAAGCACAATTTCTGCCAGGAAAAGACAACTTTCTGGTAGACAGTCTAAGCAGAAATCTCTCAGATCCACACGAATGGATGTTGGATGTTCAGGTATTCAGGATGATAACAGAGGCATGGGGTTGCCCGGAAATAGATCTCTTTGCATCTCCCCTAAACCACCAGCTTCAAACGTTCTGCATGAGGACCTACCATGAATGGGCATGGAAAGTGGATTCTCTTTCATTCAGTTGGAAAAACCTCTCAGTGTATGCTTTTCCCCCATTGCCCCTTCTACCAAGGGTACTTCTAAAGATCAAACAGGACAAACCAAATATGAGTCTTCTGGCTCCCAACTAGCCTCGACAATTCTGGTATTCAACTCTGATGAACTTGGCTCAGGGTCCACCCTGGATTCTACCACAAATTCCACATCTACTGTCTCAGCAAGATGGCCGTTTCCTGCACAGTCATGTCAAAACATTGAATCTAGCGGCCTGGCGGATCCAGGGGCTATAAGCAATTCTACCCTTACCAAACAGGTAGTGGATGTAATTCTTGAGGCTAGAAGGCCCAGCACCAGAAAATCTTATGCAGGAAAATGGAAAAGATTTTGCATCTGGAATCAGGCCCAGGGTTTTGATACTACAGTTCCAAACATCCCTCGGATTTTACAATACCTAACAGAGATGTTGCATAAGGGCCTATCTTTTTCATCTATCAAAATACATGCCTCAGCTATTTCTGCACAATACAATATGGATCCCCCTCTTTTTTCTCATCCCTTACTTAAACGATATCTCAGGGGGGCAAAGAATATTAGGCCCCCTAGAAATCCTCCAGTTCCCGCTTGGGATCTCAATTATGTTTTGGAAAAACTTACTCTGCCCCCTTTTGAGCCTGCGGGTACCACATATTTAAAGTTTTTATCTTGGAAAACTGCTCTTCTTTTAGCAATAACCTCTGCTAGAAGGGTCTCGGAATTACAAGCACTCATGTCTGTGGAACCCTTCATTATTTTTCATCAGGACAGGGTTTCCCTGAGGACTAATCCCACTTTTATAGCTAAGGTGGTTTCTAAGGTAGCCTTGAATCAAACTATTCATTTACCTACCTTCTATTGTAATCCTCAAAATGAAGAAGAGATAATTTTGCATTCTTTAGACATTCACAGACAGCTTCACTTTTACCTGGACAGGACCATTTTTTTAGGAAAATGGACTAATTGTTTGTAGCCTATGCTGCTACATCACAAGGAAAAGCAATCACTAAACAAACTATTTCTAAGTGGATTGCCCACTGCATCAGATTCTGTTATTCTCATCATGGCAGACCAGTTCCTATTAACATTAGGACACATTCTACCAGAGCTGCTGCTACTTCAGCAGTCTTCCTCAGTGGAGTTCCTACAAAAGAAATCTTAGAAGCTGCTACTTGGAGTTCTGTGCATACCTTTTCTAAGCACTACAACCTCCCTCTCTACTCTAAATCTAGGGCTGGTTTTGCCTCTGCAGTCCTGCAGGGCCTTGTGGCCACCACGTCTGTACCTTCTGTACCTTCTCCAGCCACCCTTTCTTAGTTTTGGGATTCAACCCTACAGTAATGACTGCAACAGTGAACCACAATGAACATAGTACAGTTGTGTATTCTTACCATAAATGTAGATGTTCGAGTGTGTTCACTGTTGCAGTCTGGGTTATCCTCCTATCCCCTCTTTTGCTGTGTTTCCTTAATACTTCTCTTCCTCTGAGGTATATGTGCTGATGATTTTTAGATATGTTATACTTTGATGCATGCTTATTCTTCTGTCTACGCTATTGGCCTGTTTTTGGGCACCTGACATCTGGGGCAAGAAAAACTGAGGAGAATGGCACAGGCTGAGGCCTTTATACCCCTGGCACTCTGACGTCAGGGAAGGAGCGACCTCAGCCGACGTCGGACCCAGACTTTGGGACTCTGGCCGATCAAGGGCTTCCGCCAGCAGGAAGAACCCTACAGTAATGACTGCAACAGTGAACACACTCGAACATCTACATTTATGGTAAGAGTACACAACTGTACTTTTCTGAAAACTCAAAGCTTTTGAAGGGAGATCACAGTGCAGTGAGGATGGGGGAATTTACCCTTTTCCCCATTGTAGTGCGATCTCAGAGTTGGTATATACAATATGCAGAGGGTGTTAGGGTTACAGTCCCCCATATGGGTGTGCAGGGGGATTACCCCCTGCAAAAACATAGAAAAAAGGTAGATTTTTGTTGTTTTTTGAAGTGTGCGTTTTTGGAAACTCAGTCATATCATTTTGACTATATGAATTTCAAGTTTCTGAAAACTCGACTTCTGACATAGACCTGTACAAAGCATACCCTTCCATTAAACCACACTGAAATAACCAAAATAAACACTGTGGTATAGACTTACTGATCTTTGCAATGAAATAGCCATTATGGCAATCAGAAACTGCTGCAGAGTATGGCTTAAAAGAGCTTAAAGATTTTTCAAAAATACCCACTATTATAAAAGGACAGTTGTCTCTAATGTCACTTAACAATTGCAGAGAGGGAGAAAATTTAGAACAATTATTGGATAGGGCCAAAAATTTATTAGCAAAAAAATTGTACTAGTTGCATCTGATTACTAATCATAATACCATCCTGCATTACAGGCAGTCCCCAAGTTACAGACATTCGACTTGCAGAAAACACATAGACAAGAGCGGGCTGCAGCAATGTTGAAAATAATGTGAAAATAAATAAAAATCTTTAAAGTTGCCCAAATCTTACCTTAAAATGAAGAATTCTTTTGTACTTTTCTTCTCTCCATTTGTGAAGCTGCTCACACATCTTGTTAGAGCAGTTACTTCCGCCCTCATGGAGAACAAGAGATCCGATTGGTTAAAAGATCGCTGCATTGGTGATTTGATTGTTCAAGACTGCTACCTTGTACAGTACATAGTATTGAAGCAGTTACTGCACTGTACAGTAGAATGGGCAAATGAAATTGCTGCTCACTAGGGTCTAGGAGAGAGTAGGAGGTCTGGCAGAGGTCTGAAAATTCAGGAAAGAGTGGAAAACATTCGCAGGTGATGCCTGTAGTACAGAAATGTGAAGTTAAGCTTAAAAAGAGGTAAGTTTAACATATTATTTGTTTGTATGGAATGTTCTGTGGTACTGTACTGTACTGCAGTACAGTACAGTAGAACGTTCCATGTATGTGTTTCAACTTGCATACAAATTAGACTTAAGGACAGACTAAAAAACAGATCTCATCCTTAACCCGGGAGTACCTGTGCACTGATATTTGAGTTAAAGTCCTTCCTATAGCCCATTAAATGTATATACAGGGCTTTTTTGGTCTGTACAGTGTAGTTTACCAGCATGAGTTCATAATTTCTTTTGTAATTCTTACCAATCTTCTATACTTTTATTTAATTGCTGGAATTTAACTTTATTCACTCTGCTTGGTTGCAATTTTATATTTCTTCCAGGACTTCTTCGTTCATATTTTTAGGCTGTCCAATTTTACTGACAACCAGTCTGAATGTTTCTTAAAATATCTACGAGAACTGAATGTTGGGACAAATCTCTCAAGCAGATCGTAAATAAAATTATAAAAAAGATCCCAACAATTCTGTTTATCTTTCCCTTTCACATCTTTTTGCCACCTCTGGTTATGTAGCTAGATGTTTAGAGATGAATAGTCAGTTTAGTACAATTTCAAGGTTAGTAAGTTACTTTTAACACTTGATGCTAATTTAGCTTAGCAATTTACCAGCAAACACACTGATTTTCTAATCCATGTAGTTCATTTTCATTTCTAATCCACGGTGGTGCAGCAGTAGCATTGTTGACTCACAGCAAGAGGTTCTCCCGTTCGATTCTCGGCTGGAGTGCGGGGAGTGCCTTCTGTGTGGAGTCTGCATGTCCTCACCGCGGTTGGGTGGGCGTTCAAAAGACAAGCGTAAATCGGCGTGCCTTCGTTGAAGGTTGAATGTCGAGCTGGAACCTCAGCATTCGTGAAAAATCTACTGCCAATCATTAGTGGACCGGAGTTCCACTGTGGTGACCCCTAACCGGGAAAAGCCGAAAGACAAACAACAACAAAAGTAGCTCATTTTCATTTCTGTTACAGATGTGTTCTAAACTACTGTTAACCCAGACTACACCAAGATATTGTTTTATATAGGGTCTTTGTCAAAAACTATAAAGATAAAGGCAGGGAGCAGATGATGTTTCATTGGTTTAACTCTTCTTTGATTTCATCAGTTCCCCTTTCACTCCATCTTCCTTCCTTTCTTTTTGTGCCTGTTGCAAGGTTCATTAAGCATATCCAAACTTCATAGCATTATTATTAGAAGTTCATTTTTCATGCTATATTTTAAGAAATGGTCACTCTTCTCCTGTATACTTAAAAAGTATGAAGCAAGAATTGTGTTTTATTTCCCTCAACAACAGGTAAGCTTGCAACATCCAAAATACCTCTCCAAATTATTGTAAGATTTGGAGTTCTGCAACAATGATCTCCCCCCCTTCAGTCATGCAATTTCGTGCTGTCCTTTTTGCCATTCTAGATTACCCCATTTACCCATGCAATCTCTAGTTAGCTTTTCTCTTCTGACAGAATGCCTCATACACCCCCCCCATCCTGTATCCAGTATCCAGTTACACCCTGTATCATGGTACACTGTCCTGTGTGCCCATCTGCATCCAGCTCTGCACTTTTGGTGGTTGTTCAGTGTTGTTTCTCTTTCTCTCTCTCTCTCTCTCTCTCCTGCTTTCTTTCTCTCATTCATTTTCTCTCTCTCTTTCTCTCTCTTACACACACACACACACACACACACACACACACACACACACACACACACACACACCAGCACATCTCATCTAGAAAGTTATGAATCACTTAGTATCCCAAGAAAACAGCAGTTCAAGATACCCTCGCTGGGAAGCTGGTCTTATACTACTATTTCCTGTAAATCAAAGGAGACCAATAGCAAACTACTCCTGGAAGTCTGTCTCTCTCATTGGCTCCACAATCATGAGAGATAGGAGGTGCTACAGGCAATCCAAAACAAATCCTATGGTGAGTTTTGCTTATATTATTAACTATGCATATGAAATATTTTCCATATCTGTGTAAATATCTCACATAAAAAGCACTCTTGAAGAAGCTGCTTAGGCTGTATGGTTTCCAAAATATGAAAAGCTGTTGTGAAAATCCAGAGAAAAATATAAATTTGTATCTTTCGCTTTGCAATATACTAGTGCATTGAAGTAAACTTTTACAATTGTAGGGAAGTCTTTACTGGACAGCATTGCTCTTAATACTTTTCAAATAGCAATTACTCCTCTAAAGATATGTATATTTGTTTGGCTTATTTATTTATTTATTTATTTTATTTTATTTATTTTATTTATTTATTTTTTTTTTTAATTTTACTTTTGTTGACCGGGCTAGTCCAACTGGATACATGTCCATTTTCAGTGGAGGCCCGGGGAGAAAAGCTCCAGGATCATGGTAAGTTAAACCAATACAATGAATAAGTTACAACAAATAAATCAAGTAAATACAAATACAATGTTGTTGTTAGGACAAGTAAATACAGGTAAATACACTGACGCTTACAGGCCCAAATAAAGGAAACAAGAATGAAAATTATGTTTTGAAGAGGTACAGAATTAAACAGCTAGACAAACAAGCAAAATAGTGGCCTCTTGGGTTTATGGGTTAGGTGGAGGCTGAGAGAAGCCTTGGACAGGCAGGGATGATAGCACTTAGTCTGGATTGGAGCAGGGGCATAACCATTGAGATTTCAGGTGTGCTCTGAGGTGTTTTTTAAACTGGTACTGAGATGACGTGAGTCTTAGGTTGTTTGGAAGGGCATTCCAGGATTTGCCAATAGAATTGGCATATAGTGCTTCACCACCAGAATTGTTGGCTTTAATGGTCAGTACTTGTAGGCTATTGGAAGACCTAAGGGACTTAAGGTTGGAGTACGGGGTGAGTATTTTGTTCAATGCGGGGGTTTTGTCTGGATGATTGATAATTTTAAATGCCTCAGTTAGCTGGTTGAGTTTGAGAATATTAGGCAGTTCTAGCCATTCCAGTGACCTTAGATTTAGGCAGTGATGGGTGCGATAGGGCATTCCAGTTATGAATCTGGCTATGTGATTGTATGTCGTAGAAAGTTTGTTGAGCTCTCTCTTATTGAGGAAGGAGAATATCGGGGAGGCATAAAGGAGTGTGGAGAGGAGGTGGGTTCGGGCAATGGTAAGTTTGGTGTGCGGTGTTAAGAAAGCCTTTATTCTATACATTGACCCAAGTTTTTTATTGACTGATTTAATGGTTAGATTTACATGCATATCAAATTTAAGATTATGGTCTATGGTCACCCCTAGTAGTTTGGTGTGGGGTAGATGATGGTGCCATTATTGGAGGACACATGGAAGGTTGGGTTATTGGTGTTGAGGGGTTCTATAGCTTGAGCAGTAGCTGGGGTGGGGAAAAATAGAAGTAATTTGGTTTTGGTTGGGTTGAGTAAGAGTTTAAGTTCCGAGAACCATTTTTCGACAGTGGAAAAGCAGTTTTGGGTGGTGGCTTGGAGTTTGGCGAGAGATACATCAGAGCAGATCAGGGTGGAGTCATCTGCATATTGAATACAAGTGGCCTTGGGAATCTTGGAGTGTAAACCATTTATGAAGATGGAAAAAAGAAGGGGACCGAGAATAGATCCTTGGGGGACACCAATATTGGTGGGGAGGAGGTCTGATAGGCTTGTTTTGTTTCTTAACTTGCTTTTCAAAACTGCTCAGAAAGGTAAGGATTTCTGTAGGCTACTTGAGGTATGACATTCCAGAGATGATGTATGTGAATGAGTCAAACATTTCATCCTACCCAGCAAAGGTCTTCAAGTTACTCATCTATTTCACTATCTGCACAAGGAAACTTCTGAAGGTTTTACCCCTTCAAGAATGCTATCCTAAAATTTATAATTTATTTATTTGTTTACCAGGATAGTCTGCCTGGATCAAAAGAATCAATTTTCTGTGTTGGCTTGGGAAGAAAAGCTCCAAAAGTAGTATACAGAATATGTACATAATGCAGTTATAATACTTGATTTATACAGAAGGTAGGTAACTAAGAATAAGTAGATAGTTAACATAACTTGTAGAAACAGACATGCAAAACATTATAACATCATATACAGAGTTATGCAATCAAAAACTATCAAGGAGTATACATAAAATAGTTATTTTGAAAACATTAGAATTGTAGGTATCTTTCCTTGCTACAGAGGTTGATAAAAGTTAGTCAACAGTGCTTACTAATGATCTGTCAAAAGAGATATGTTGTTGAGTTGCCATTATGTTGTAAGAGAAGAGAGAAGCATAGTGGATAGATGAGAAAGGAGAGAAGAGGGAATGAGATTAGCTGGAAAAGGTCAATAGAGCTAAATATGGGTTAGATGGTTGTGTTTTAGGGAGTAGGTAAGTTAGTTAGAAATAGATCAGCCACGGGTGAGAAAGAAAAAGTTAGCCAGGCATTGAGCATGAGCACAGACATATGTTATTTAGATGTTATTTTAAGGAGGATTTGAAGGCTTCTAGGCTAGCAATTGCCCTTGTGGTTTGGAGGAGAGAGTTACAATGTTCAGGTACAGTGTGAGAATAGAGAATTTGTCCTTGTACTTTTGAGGGGTTGAATATAGCTAGGAGCCGATCATCTTCATACCTTAGAATTCATGAAGGGTGTAAGGGTTTACTATATGACTAAGAATTGGACATGCTAAGGGTTTGTAAATGATGTTGCATATTGTTACAAGCTGTAAATAATGTAGGTGATTGGGGAATTCAAGCCATTGTAGCATATGTAATGCTCTATAGTGGTGTGTGTTGGTCTTTGAGTTAGTGGCAAACTTGGTCACTTTTTATAACAACATTCTAATTTAGCTCTGACAGTGGACAGTAGGTTTGTGGGAATTGTGGTACCATAACATAAGGAGGGTAGAAGGAAGGTTTTGGCAAGAGTGACTCTGGTCGCTGTGTTCAGGAAGTGTTTTCTATAAAGGATGCTTAGTTTCTGATGGATTTTCTTGATGTTTTGCTGGATGTGTAGGTCAAACATAAGTTGACTGTCAGTAATGACACCTAGCAGTTTAGTATGGAGGACTATTTCAATAACAGTGTTGTCTGCAGAATGGATTTCAAACTGGTCTTTATCAAGGGAGTGATTTTTTGGCATAAAGAGAAGGACTTTGGTATTTTTAGGGTTAAGGAAGAACTGGGAGCTAATGATCTAGGATTCAATAGAGGTAAAAGTTTGCTGTGTGATGGAAAGTATGGCTGAGGTACAAATGATAGTAGAGTTGTCTGTGCATTGTATGAGAGTGCCTAGAGATGAGGTGGTGTAAAGGCTATTTGTAAAGATGTTAAAGAATAAGGGGCCAAGGATGGAACTCTGTGGGACTCCTGTGGGTGTTAAGAAAGGAAGAGATGCTATTTAGCCATTTTGCAGCCTGTTTTTGATTGTTTAGGTAGCTATGAAACCACTGTAAGGTGGGAGGTGTAAGTCCTAGGTTGGAGATCTTGGCCAGGTATAAGGTGTAAGATACAGTGTCAAAGGGTTTTTATAAGTCAAGAAATAAAGTTAATGCAAAGTTACCTGCATCTCTAGCCCTATTTACAATGTCAGTAAAGGATAGGAGGGCTGTGGAAGCATTATGGCCTGGGAGGAAACCATGTTGGGTGTGGGAGAGTAGGTGATGTAGTAAGTATTGCATAAGCTCTTGGTGAATGAATTTTTCCAAAATTTTGGAGATGGGGGATAAGATGGCTATAAGTCAGAAGTTAGATAGTTCAGTAGAGCTTCCGCCTTTGTTAATGGGAATAATACATGACATTTTCCAGATTTTGGAAACTTTAGATTCAGAGATAGATCTGTTGATTAGAATGCTGATGCCTGGTTTTTTGTTGTTGTTTTCTCTATCTTCCAGTTAGAATAGTATAAGTCAAGGCTATAACAGGAACTTTACAGTTTGTGGGATGGCTTGGTAGCATAGATAGTTACAGGAAAAAGGTTTTGGACACTTGTAATCCTTGGTTGTACAAAACTGATTAAAGGAAAGCCTTGTTAATATCAGGGAGGGGGGTGATCTATTATACTGTGTGCCTGCCGGAGAGGAGTAGAAGACTTAACTACAAACAGTTCAAGGAGGGAAAACACTATGATCCCTATTTTCAGTGATTCACTTTAGTTGCTTTAATCCACATGAAGGGTGTTCAGAAGTGTCGTCATAGTCCTGTTCTTTGAGGACAGCTTTTGGCAAGAGGGAGACTGGAAATGCCACTTCAAGAGATTACACCATTCATGTGATCTTTGTGTTTTATTTTATTATGATGTGTTCTAATTCCACTCCAAGAGATTACACCATTCATGTGGTCTTTGTGTTTTATTTTATTATGATGTGTTCTAATCCCGCTCCAAGAGATTACACCATTCATGTGGTCTTTGTGTTTTATTTTATTATGATGTGTTCTAATCCCGTTCCAAGAGATTATACCATTCATGTGGTCTTTGTGTTTTATTTTATTATGATGTGTTCTAATCCCGCTCCAAGAGATTACACCATTCATGTGGTCTTTGTGTTTTATTTTATTATGATGTGTTCTAATCCCGCACCAAGAGATTACACCATTCATGTGGTCTTTGTGTTTTATTTTATTATGATGTGTTCTAATCCCGCTCCAAGAGATTACCCCATTCATGTGGTCTTTGTGTTTTATTTTATTATGATGTGTTCTAATCCCGCTCCAAGAGATTACACCATTCATGTGGTCTTTGTGTTTTATTTTATTATGATGTGTTCTAATCCCGCTCCAAGAGATTACACCATTCATGTGGTCTTTGTGTTTTACTTTATTATGATGTGTTCTAATCCCGCTCCAAGAGATTACACTATTCATGCTGTCTTTGTGTTTTATTTTATTATGATGTGTTCTAATCCCGCTCCAAGATATTACACCATTCATTGTGTTCTAATCCCACTCCAAGAGATTACACTATTCATGTGCTCTTTGTGTTTTATTTTATTATGATGTGTTCTAATCCTGCTCCAAGAGATTACACCATTCATGTGGTCTTTGTGTTTTATTTTATTATGATGTGTTCTAATCCCGCTCCAAGAGATTACACCATTCATGCGGTCTTTGTGTTTTATTTTATTATGATGTGTTCTTCACACTGAGGTAAAAAAAAGGGCAGCGGTCTAAGGAAAGAGAAATAGAAACACAAACATTGTAACACTAATATTACACACAGACTGGATGAATATCTATGAAAAACACTTCCCTATGCTGTACAAACTATTCATTTATCTACAAGCCACTTCCAAATCTATGTAAGGACTAATTTAATTCACAATCCACTACTTAAAGATCTGTACAAACATCACACCTTCACACCATACTAGTTCCTTAACTTTCAAATGAGTATTCACAAGGAAGTTCCTTCACAATCATTTCTAGTACAGCTGGTATCCAAACTGCAGGAATCATTTGGGTAATCATAAGCAAAACCCATCAAGACTTAGATAAATGAGATTCATCCCCATTTCACAAAGTTGTACAAGATCTCAGAAGCTGTTACAATTAGAAAGGGGTTGGCAAAGTTAGTGGCTTGAAACCTCCTAAAAATGTTTACTTAATTATATTTGTGTGAATGAATCTCAGTGACTGCTGTTTGGACAAATTCATTTACAATGAACTTTTGTGAATCCCAGCATTTACCAGGTAGTTTCAGAGAAGTGTTGGTTGTGCTTTACATAGACACCTGTGAAACAGCAGCACTTAATTAAGTGTTAGTCAGTAAGTAAAATCATTTTGGGTATTAATTCATACAAGGTAGAAACTTGTAGATTGCCGTGGTCTGATTGTTTCATTTTGACCAAATAAATAGTGTTATTCAGTCTAGCAACAAGCACTTTCCCTCAGGTCTATATTATAAAGACGAACATTCAGATTGTCGACACCTAAACATCGACACCTAAACAGCGAAAGCTGAAAACCGTGAATGGCCACTTCTGCAAAAATTTTCACAGGGAAAAAATTTGATAAGCCGGTGAACAGTAAAACAAACTTTCAACCATAATCAGGTGGGGGGGCTTCACCCTCCCCCACACCCCGAAGTGGGGGGCTGTGTCTCCCACACCCCTCTCTAACTAAATATACCAACTCCGAGATCGCTATACATTGGGAAAAAGGGCAAATTCCTGATAACGGCCAAGCAAATGTTTTCCCTGTGAAAAAATTTACGGAAGTGGCAATTCGCGGTTTTCAGTTTTCGCTGTTTAGCTGTCGACATTTAGGTGTTTGACAACCTGAACATTCGTCTTTATAATATAGACCCCTTTCCCTCAACATTACCACAACATTGACTTCTCTGAACACTACCAGTATTAGCAAGAAACTGCGAGTGTTGATCAGAGAACA
>NC_056746.1:496349978-496369978 GCF_019279795.1 Protopterus annectens | reverse complement strand
TTATTGTGCCTCCTAGGGACAGGCTCCATGGTGTCCGGAGACTCCCATGCCCTTCATGAGACCAGCTCCATGAGCTCATCGAAGGGCAGAGACACCCAAAAGGTGGAGGGTTGAGACCCGAAAGCCTTCAGGAGAACCAACTCATCTTCAGTAGGGTTGGTGGACTTCCAGCCACCCCTCTGCCTAAGGATTTCTAATATCTCAGCAAATGAGATATCTTCGGAGGGAGACTGTGGGGACCCTTCTGATTCATCTAAGTTGGTATCGTATGTGAGAGACTCCTGTGGGGTGTCTAGGTGCTTCCTCTTATAGATTCTCTTCCTGGGAACGTCATCAGTGGGAACTACTGGTGAGGTCTCGGAAGAGCAGAGGGCAACCAATGCGGCTTCCTGAGGCTCAGGGTCTCTACGCTTAGAAAGGATCTGTGAAGCAGAAGTGGACACAGGTGCTTTTGAGGAGGAGGTAGTTGGACCTGAAGTTGTAAATGTTTTAGGGGACATCACTCTCCTCATGGCTTCAAAGGCACCCCTGCTCCGATGACATCGGACCGCTGGATCCGAAGAAATCATCGATCCCCTCGACACCAGCACAGTGGGCTCTGAAGCAGAGGTAGGAGCAAAACTCATCTGAGCCGAGGCCCCGAGAGGCAAAGTTGGAACTGACAGGTCAGTCTGACTATCCTCCCCTGACCCGACAGGAGAGTGTCGGCACCTAGACTCCTCGACTGGTGCCGAGAAAGTCCGAGTAAACGGAACCAAGGGCACTGGAACAGGCATCGGCTCCGAAGGCTCAACAATCATCAGGTCTGACTCCTCTGGCTCCGATGGACTGATATGACTTGGAGGAGGAAAAGAAGTAGATGGCATTACAGTTTTAGGCTATGTAACCACCAGGTCGGAGCCAACAAATATTTAGCAAATGCCGGTGCCTGTAGCAACTTCTGCACCACACGATCCACATCCAAATCGGACAGGCTGATCGAGGACCGAGATGAATGAATGGATGGAGGTACTGACTGAAGAATAGTGAGTTTAGCACTTTGGATACAGGTTCCAGGATTGGGGGCTGGCTCTGAAAAGACAGGACGCTCGGTTCCGAGGGCTGTTGAGCTGACATCGATGTTTTTTTTTTTTGGTTTTGTCATATGTGAAGAAGAAGACTTTGAAGACTGTCTAGATTTATCCTGGTCACTCAAAGCTTCCCGGAATGAAGATTTCAGAAGTCCTCTATCTATAAGCTTTCTTTTTCTCTCATGAAGGACTATAGAGGAAAAAGAATGGCAAATGGAGCAGCTTTCTTGGAAATGCAATGCTCCAAGACAATACACACAGTTAACGTGACTATCTGTTACAGACATCTTTTGTCCACATTTTGGACACTTTTTAAAGCCAGACTTAGGATGCTTATCTGCTTGGTCAGCCATAACAAGAGCTACAGTATCAAAATTTCTATTAAAGAGCAATAGACTGTAGTTTTAAGATAATAAACACACACACAGAAATGTAGAAGTTAAGCTAAGTAATAAGCCCTAAACAAACAAATGGGCTGTAAACTATTCAAAGCACTCGCGCACTATCTAAGGTTTACCAAATCTAGTTAAACTACAAAGCTATATAATATAACATAAAAGCACACCAAGAAGGGAAAGGATTATAAAAGGCCTATAAAAACGAAGGCCAAACAGTAGAGAATATGATACTAAATACCTATCAAAATATAACTATGAAAGCTATGAAACACTATCACTAAGTATTACTATCACTAAATATAACAATTCTTAGAAAGATTTTTTTTTGAGGCCCGAGTTGTGCTTTGAAACTTCTGATCTATTGCAGCGGCAAACTAGATCTGAGGTAACTCTAGGTGCATCATGGGATAGGGACTTGGCCTTGAGCTGTCTGAAGTCCTTGAGCTTTGTAGTAGACCGACTCAGCTCCAAACCCATAGAATGAACAGCGAGGTAGAACAACTTCAGTCAATAATATCTTCACTAGTGCTGTCCGTTATAGTTTTCAAGCACCAAGTCCTGTACTGTTTCTTTCATTCCTATTGTATATTGATCCACCGAACTCATAAATAAATGTGCAGAGGGATTTGAATGAAGCAAATCATCTTTTTGCTTTTTTCTGTGAAAACAAAATTGATATGCTTACAAGAAATCCAACAGCAGCAATTGTGGGATCCATGAATGGGTACGCGGGGAAGTCAAGGAAACAACCTGAAGCTGCATGCCGTTGGGGGACAATAAAGAAACAAACAACTAAATAAATAAATAACACACAGAAATAACTTTCCTTGCACTACATCTGGTGTATTCAATGATCCCAGACTATGTTTAGCTCTGAATTTAGTGTTTTTCTTGGCATACTGTAAATGACAAAAAAGTGTGAGATATTTTTCAATTTATTTGTCATTAGTGGCTAACATTCCTACTGACTTTGTAATATATTTGTCCTCACTTGCAAGTTTCTTCCTTTTCTGGGAGTATAGTAGTCTGGTGATCAAAATAAAATTATTCATGCCTGTATTCATTATTTCTGGTGCCAATGCTGAGGCTGTTTGCCACCCTCCCTCCATGTGTACATTATTATTCTACATATTCTTTTGATAAATTGCATATTCCAGGAATAGATTTGCAGTTAGAATTCATTTTATTTCTCACACACACTGTATTTATTTAAATTTTATTTGAGTGTAGCAGTTAATTTTATTTTTACAAAAGAAAATTGCATTTTAGTTTTATATAAGTTCAAATGTTAATATAAATAAAGCAGTTTTGTTCTGGTTATATCAAGTTGTGTTATTTATTATTAGTGCAGAAGCAGTTAATTTTATTTTTATAAAAGAAAATTGTATTATAGTTTTACACAACTCCAAAGTTTGATACAAGTTAAAAAATGTTAATATAAATAAAACACTATTGTTCTGGTTATATTTTGTGTTTAATATTTTGTCTGTTCTTCAATTTGTGTTTGACTGTTGGTATCCCACAATTCCATTGGAGTGGGCAGGGTTACACAATTCTGTATGCAAATTTTATGCTAATCAGCATACAGATTTTTGGCTAGTTGTACCTACTTTTCATAGGCCTTCATACCGATTTTATGTTTCCAGGTTGAGAGGTATGCTCCGTGTGTTTTTGTGGGTTTCCTCCAGGTGCTCCGGTTTCCTCCCACATTCCAAAGACATGAAGTAGGTGGTCTGGACTCTCTAAATTGGCCATAGGTGTGAGTGTGGTGTGGATGAACTACCATGGCAGGGTAGCTACCTGGCAATGTAAACTTTGGCTATAGATGATTGTCACTGTTGAAGTTGACCGGGCTAGTCTAACTGGATATATGTCCATTTTCAGTAGAGGCCCGGGGAGATAAGCTTCAAGAGAATTTAGTAACAAAAAATGCTAGTACAATACATTAACAAAGGATGGCAGCTCATTACATAACTATCTAACAAACTTATCACATATATAAAGAAAATCTCAACAAGACAAGGTCAGGTAAATAAAGAAACTAAATAAAAATCTAAAATTAAGAAAATATCAATAGGACAAAGTCACTTAAACATAGCAAGTCTAAAGTTGTCTACATTATCAAGGAAGATTGGATATATATATATATATATATATATATATATATATATATATATATATATATATATATATACACGCACACACACACACACACACACACACACATACACACACACCATTCAAGCTCAGTAAATAAATCAGTTCATTAATGTTATATTTACCAAGAAAATTTTGTTTAAATGACACATTGAATACTCATTACATATTTATTAAACCTTTCATCTTCTATGTATTCTTTTTATACATTAAGAAAAATATTTTTGACCAAACTTATTCCTATCACTTCTATTTTTTTCTATTTCAAGAAATAATCTCTTACACTTGAGCCACATCTCCATATTCTCAGCAAATCTCCTTATTTAATTTCAACCTTACTTTTCTTAGTTTGCATAAATTAAATGCCCTCTTTCATTCAGATTTTATTATGAATTCAAATTGTGCTTATTACATTACTGAATGATGAAAACAGCAAATGCTCTTTCATCGATTCAAAAAAGTCGAAACCCCTAAAGAGCGAAGGCAAGGTCCATCGATTTTTTCCCAGGGAAAAAAGTCGGTGAGCCATCTTCGGGACTTTGCCATTATCTCCACTATGGTGTGATCTTGGAGTTGGTATATTTAAGTAGAGAGGGTGGGGGCACAGCCCCCCACATTGGGGGGTGAGGGGGTGAAGCCCCCCACTTCATTTTGTGTTTGAACTTTTTTTTTTGCTTTTATTTTTTTTGCAGAGCAGTGATCTTTTTCCCAGGGAAAAAAAATCGCTGTTTCGTGTCTTTGCTCTTTAGGGGTTTCAACCTTTTCAGATCGATGAAAGAGCATTCACTTTTTCATTGTTCGATAAGGTAATAAAGACCCCATTCAAACTTATTTTCGAGCATTCCCCTCAATTCTCTTCTTAACTGCTGCAGTCACCCACTCATAAAAATGTGAACAGTCTACTGCTCATAGGCACTCTTGTTTAATACCATTCTTCATTTTCATCTCCTTCCCAAAATACCCATTTTTGTCCTTCCATATATTCCTAGAATTAAATTACTGAATTTGGAACCTAATCCATATCTCTGTAGTAATATATATAAAAATGCATGCATACATTAGTGCCTATTAACTATCACAACACAATAACTTACTTTCATTGATTCGTATATGTACTGAATCAAAAATCTTTTATCATTAATAATATGTGTGACACCCATGCACTGGCCCAGTAATCAAGGAGCCTCAATCCTCACCACTAACACCAGTGATGGGCGTGCACATTGGGATTATAACAAGTACACACACAGTAAAGTACAATTTCCCTTACAAGCACACATAGATCACAGTCAGTCTGGGGCTGGTTTCTCCCTTTCTCTCCAGATCCCCAATAAGACTCCCCACTGGCACAGCTATAGAGTGGAGTCCTTAGCCAGGGTTCCAAGCCAAGTCCTCCCAGCACGACCTCTGTCCAACCAGTGCTTCTTGCCCCTGCCCTAGTAGCTCTCACACACACACACTTTGAGATATGATTTATATGCAAACACACAGACACTCCTGGGGAAGGCTGGCACAGGTTCACTAGGTATGCCCCTTCTGCCCAGGCTATAAGGTAGTAATCCACTGCCACCAGAACCCCTACTTATCAGCTACTATAAGGCCCTCCCCAAAGGGTGACCAATTTCACTGTGTAATAATACTGTTATCCAATTAGTAAGTGTGACCAGAACTTTTAAGGCTGTTGGAATGGATTAGTACAGTGTGACTAAATACATGCAAGTACTCTAGAGCTTAAATTATCTCTACACAAAACAGCCACAGTTGAAAGGTTTAAAAACATTTAATAATAAATAATAAAAACACAAGACAAATCTTCTCAATTCAACACAGTGCTATTCAAGAGATCAGAGATCACAGGAAAATGCTTAAAATAATACTGTAGAATAGTCTGACATAAGTGTAGAAAACAGCTAGTCTAATCTTGCTATTTACTATCTATTTCTAAGAGAAATACTAAAAACAATCAAGTGCTGGTGATGTCAGTTCTGAAGACAAATGTAAAATGCTATCTCTTTCTCTCTGAGATCTCTTAAATTGATAATTCATCACTGCTGACTCATTTTAGATTACATCATTCTTGACACTTCTCTGGTTTGCAGGCTACCAGAAACTCTAAATTTACACGTCTTAGTTTTCTTAGTAAGCTTGCACCTGGCCAAGAAGCCACAGCAATAAAATACATTATACATGTAAAATTTAGCAATTAACGCTGGTCTCAAGACAATAGAAGGAATGACTTTGTCCAGACATCCTGTCTCTGACCTTTGAGATCAAATAGCCATAAAATGCTTTACTTTATCAGCTTTCTTCCTGCAGGGTGCACTGTGGTTGCATTTTTGAAGTTCAGACATATAACACAGTTTTTTTTACATTTAGTTTTCTAACATTTTTAAAACAGGCTGTGGATTATATTAATATTTGCAATGGCATATAATTATCTACAAAATTCTATCTAGCTGGGCTGGCAGCCTTTCGGTTTTTCACATTTCTCCACCTGAGAACTCAAGCTAGTTTTTTCAAGTGACCCTTGAGTAATGTTGCTTGAGAGGGATATGTTTATCTGAGTATACCTTACCCCATTCCCTCCATGTCTTGAGAGCCTATCTGCATTGGCATTGCTAACCCCACTGTGGTGCTGCACTGACATATATGTTTGCAACCCTAGGTTTCATCTTATCAACTTGGCACTCTGCTGGGTGGCTCAGTGTAACCATGGTATGGGATTGTGGTCTGTAACTACAGTTAAATTTATTCCACACAGATAAGGCTAAAGTTTCTGCATTGCCCACAGTATGGCTAGATATTCCTTTTCTGCAGCTGCAAAGCATTCCTCCCTGGGTTGCAGCCTATGACTGAGATAAACCATTGGGTGCACTTCTCCTTCTGAAGAAATCTGGCTAAGTACAGCTCCCACCCCATAGTTCAAAGCATCCACCTGCACAACAAATTCTTTGCTGCAATCTGGACTGGCTAACACAGGGGTCCTCCCAATGCTTCTTTAACTTTCTGGAATGCCTGCTCACATGCTGTGGTCCACACTACCTTATCTGGCCTGTTTTTCCTTTTCACGTCTGTGGGAGGAGCAGCTATGGTACTATAACTGGGGATGAACTTTCTGTATTACCCTGCTGTCCCACAGAATGCCCTCTCCTGCTTTTTGGTAACAGGTGCAGGCCATGCCTGAATGGCTTCCACTTTGGCAGGTTCTGGCCTGATCTTCCCACTTCCCACTCTATGTCCCAGTTAGGAGACCTTTGCCATACCCACCTGACATTTGCTGGGCTTAATGGCCAACCCTGCCCTCTACTGTCTGCCTAGCACCTCCCTGACATGCTGAAGGTGCTCTTGCCAGGAGTGGCTGTAGATGGCAATATCATCTAGGTAATCAAGGGCAAACCCTCCTGCTCCTGCTAGGACATGATCTACCAGCCTCTGGAAAGTCGCTGGAGCATTTTTCATCCAAAAGGACATCTTTGTGAACTTGTAAAAGCCAAAAGGAGGCACAAAGGCTGACCTCCCTCTAGCACTGGGAATCAAGGGCACCTGCCAGCAACCCTTGGTAAGATCAGTGGGGTAAGATACTTAGCCCCACCCAGTTGCTCGAGTCTAGGACTTCATCTGTCCTAGGCATAGGGTAAGCATCTGACTCTGTGTGACTATTTAATTTCCTGTAGTCCACACAGAACCTGGTGCTGCCATCCTTTTTTGGCACCAGCACAACTGGGGAGGCCTAGAGACTGTTGGACTCTTTAATTACCCTTGAAATGAACAAATAACTCCCAAACGCTAGAGGTTGTCTGTCACAAAAACAGTCAATTGGCAGAAAAAAGAAAGAAAATCCACCCAAGGATGGCCAATCAACGAAATCCACAAATGTTGCAATTAAAATGTAGTCCTTTAATATGAATAAAACTTTGACTTGAAATAAAATGAAAAATAAAAAAGCTCAAAACTGTCCCTTGAAGATATCCGATAAGCGCTTTCGAATGGTGTCTTCCCCAGATCGTATAAGACACTAGGGACTTCCATTTCATTTTATATATGAGATTCTATACTGTTTGACCAATCACCATTGATGAATACTTGGCAACATCCAATCCTATCTTGTTATCTCAAGATTAATTTGCATGTAATCAACTCTATGCTTCTGTGTCCCGCCTTTATTATGTATGTAAATTAGATGTTCCAGTCCTTCATTTTGACTGGATGTATATTGTATTATTGATGATAATGTGAGCAAAGTGAGTATTACTCTTCCATTTTCCTTTAATTCTCAAGACCAATAACAGGTGGCGCTGTTCTAAATGGTGTAGTATCCATAAGTAAATAGAAGCATTCATAAACACTCCAAATATTAAATCTTCGAAGGAATTTATGAAGATAACTTTCTATTCATTACAATGCTATGCAGGTATGATGGATCTTTACCTGCATAATCAAAATAATGCCATTTATGTTTTATAAAACATTTAAAATTATGAAATTACATTAAATATCCTTCAACTAAATTATATCACATTTCGAAAAATACAACCAATGCCTGCTTCTGGTGTTAACTCTAAAGTACCAAAGTCTTGCCAAAAACAGGAAAGCGTGTGGATAGAACAGCAACGCTAACTGTTCATCTTCCAATCTCTTTCAAGCAAATGAGGGAAGTCGTGTCCCTTTTTTTTCATGAATATTTTAGTTCTTTCAACTAACAGCAAAGACTTTGATTTTGTCACTGAAAGTGACTTCAACATGTGTTAAACCATTGGTTGCGTTGATCTAATTTTTCATTTAATCACTAATATTAGAGCAGATTCCTTTTTCCCAATAAAAAATATGAGGAAAATGATGTTGCTCGATAAGCAAGCAGTATAATATCCTTTAACAATGGCCAGAATAAATTTGGCCTTAATCAGGTAAAATTCACTTGTTACTATCATCAGACAATATTCAAATTACAGGTTTGTCATATAGATGGCGCAGTAGTTTTGTTGTTATATACTTCTTCTGTTCTTAAATATGAAAGTAATTTTTATCATTATATTCTCTTCATTCCTTAATATAAGGATATATTCCTTTTATTAATAAAGATATGAAGAAGATGGTGTTGGCCAATGAGCGGGCAATAAAATGTCCTTTGACAAAAGCTGAAAAATGACTTTGGTCTCAGTCAGATAATGCTCACATAGTATTGTCTTTGTCAGTTGGTTTTAAAGTTGTAAATTTGTCAATGAAATATAGATGGCACAGTGGATTAATTACACTTTACATCTTCTGTTCTTTAAAACAGTTTAAGGGGGACTATGCTATTTAAACCAGGGGGTTGATCTGCCCTCAGGTTAATAATCCATTTTGTTTCTTTCAGCTCTGTCAAAGTCTCAATGTCCCCTTTGCGTGGACCAGTGAAAGCTCTATCAATGACTTTAAATAGAAACTTGTGATTTTTATTAATAACAACATGTTGTGCCAACGCATTATGTATTTCCTTGTTCTTAATATCCAGTTGATGTCTCTGTACCCTTCTTTTGAAGCACTGGTTAGTTTTTCCTATATAGAATGATGTACAAACCTCACAGGTAGCTAAATATACAACATCCGAGGTTTTACATGGTGCTTTGATGTTGATAATGTATTCTTTCCCTGTAACCGGATGTGTAAAGTGGTTACTATCATCTTTCACACAACAGATGCTACAATTCCCACATTGTGTTGTTCCTTTCCGTCCTAGTATTGTATTTGGTGTCTGGATGTTAGTACATAATAACCTCTTCATATTTTTCTTGTTTTTAAAACAAAATCTAGGTCTCTCTCCAACTATAGCTTTTAGATGTGGATCTTGTGTAAGCACTGGCCAAAACTGATTAATTATCTTAGTAATCTGAGCATTATCTGGACTATATGCTAGAGATAGTCTCACAAAGGTATCATTTAATTCAACATGATTTTGTCTTATATTTCCATTGGATTGTAGATCTTTCTCCTTATAGCCACAGGCCTTCAAGTTGTTATGCAAAAGATTTATTTCTTTAATTCTATTTTCTTCTCGATTGCAACGTTTGTAAATCCTATTTGTTTCATTCTTCATGATGTTCTTGGTTACATGTCTCGGATGCATGCTACTTCTATGTAAGTAATGATTTCTCCAAGTATTCTTTCTATATAAATCAAAATTCAGGAAACCTTGATCACTCAAACTGATACTGAAATCTAGAAAATTGATGTTAGATCTAGAATATTCAGAAGTGAATGTAAGATATGAAGTAGTTTGATCCACTTCTATGTAAGTAATGATTTCTCCAAGTATTCTTTCTATATAAATCAAAATTCAGGAAACCTTGATCACTCAAACTGATACTGAAATCTAGAAAATTGATGTTAGATCTAGAATATTCAGAAGTGAATGTAAGATATGAAGTAGTTTGATCCAAGTATGTATGAAATCTTGTAAATTGTTCTCCATTTCCTTTCCATAGGATAAACAAATCGTCTACATATCGACCGTAGAATAAGATATGTTTTTTCCACGGATTATTCCTACTAAGGACAAAGTGTTGTTCCCAACCTACTAGAACTAAATTGGAATAACTATTTGCGCAGGGGGTGCCCATCACAACCCCCCATTTTTGTAAATAACAGCTATTGCCATAAGTAAAGTAGTTATTCTCCAATATTAGTTCCAGCATATCACAAATAGTTCTGGTTTCACTGGCTAAGATCTTACTGATAAGTACTTGTCTCACTGTCTCAATACCAATGTCATTTGGAATACTAGTAAAAAGACTGTTTATATCTAGAGTTGTCAGCAATAGGTCTTCTTTGTCAACTACATCATTCATAGCACCATTCAATTTTTCCCGAAAATCATCAGTATCCCTTAACACAGAAGTGAAGGAGCTTAAAATCTGTTTCAATTCCTTCTCTACGTATAGGGATAAGTTTTCAGTAGCCCATCCCCATCCTGAAATAATTGGACGTAGGGGAGGGTCTGTTAAATTCTTATGTATTTTTGGCAGACCATTGATGATTGGAATAGTTGGTTTAGGAATGACTAAGAACTCATATAAGTCCATTTCTATTTGTCTATGTAATACCATATCTTGTAAATATGAATTGATCCTGTTAATTGCTTTAGTTATTTCAAAATGAGAAACTTCAATGTAAGTTTTGGAATCCTGTAACATAGTCAGCATTTTGTTCACATACTATGACATGTCTAGCATCACTATTGCACCTCATTTATCAGCTGGTCTAAGTGAGATCAAATGGTTATGTTGTAAATTTGAGATAGCTGTTTTTTTTCTCAGAAGTGACATGACAATAATGTCTAGTACCTGGATCTGATCTCAATTTCTCAACTTCATTAGTGCAAAGTCTTACAAATAGATCTACTGCTGGATGTCCAACGGTATAGTCCTATCTGTTGTTTGATTTCCAAAAATGTGCTTTAGGGTGACATTTCATCTGAAATATTTCATATCCAGGACAAATTCATCTAAAGATGATCTAAACGAAGGAATAAATGTTAAACCTTTTTGTAAAACTGAGAGTTCCGATGGTGTAATATCATGTTTGGAAAGGTTAACTACCAATGATTTCTCTCTGTGAATGGTTTCTTCCTTTTTCGGTCTTGACTTGGTAGTCGTTGTCCTCTGAACTGATGTCGTTTCAAAAAAAATTGCTAAGGTGGTATTAGGTGGTAGATGTGAACCATTTCTCTTAGGTATGGTTCCTGTAGCGGATACTCCTGAAATATCACTATTATTATCATTATTTATTACAACTTCTTGATTACCCTGTGGTAATAATGTATTTCATTGTTCTTCATCTGGCATGGCATTAGAGCTAGAATTACTATGCATAGGCAATTTTTTTCTCTTGTTGGTTATCAACTGTGGTCTCTGTTCATTCGATGTACCTTCTTTGGGCCATTCAAAGATTCTTCCTTGTTTAAAGTCATTAACATCTCTGTTGAGTTTTTTTATTTTCTGTTCTTTAATCTTAGATTCATATATATTAAGATTAAATTCTAATGTCTTTAACTTCTTAATTTGTTGATTGGATAATATCATTAACTCTAATTCACTTTGTTTATCCTTTATTATCTGAGCAATCCTCTCTTCCTCTGGTTTAAAGTAATCCAATAGTAATCTTATATATTTAAAGCTGGTTTCTATGTTTATTGCTTGCCAGCTTGTCAAAAGTCCTGGGTGTTGATTGCCATAGCTGGGCATGCATTTAACTCACGTTGCCCTTGGGATGACTTGATAGTGTATGCATGCTTCCAAATGGTAACTCTGCCACATTAACCTTTTTAGTTTAAATGCCGCAGATTCGACTTCTTGGAAGATGGTATCAAAACCAGCATTATTGCATTCTTCACCAGCTTCATCCAATATAATGGGTTCATTATTATTAAAATGAAGATTCAATAGTGGATTCACAAAGTTACCAGTCTCTTCAGGGTTAGATCCATGTAAAAAACCCAAGCTGACATGGTTAGACCTTGTTCTATTCATGTTATCGTTAGCCATAAGCATTGGGAGAAAAAAACAACTTACAAATGAACAAATAACTCCCAAATGCTAGAGGTGGTCTGTCATAAAAACAGTCAATATTGGCAAAAAAAGACAGAAAATCCACCCAAGGATGGCCAATCAACGAAATCCACAAATGTTCCAATCAAAATGTAGTCCTTTAATACGAATAAAACTTCGACTTGAAATAAAATGAAAAATAAAAAAGCTCAAAACTGTCCCTTGAAGATATCCGATAAGTGCTTTTGACTGTTGTCTTCCTCAGATCGTATAAGACACTAGGGACTTCCATTTCCTTTTATATATGAGATTCTATATTGTTTGACCAATCACCATTGATGAATACTTGGCAACATCCAATCCTATCTTGTTATCTCAAGATTAATTTGCATGTAATCAACTCTATGCTTCTGTTTGCCGCCTTTATTATGTATGTAAATTAGATGTTCCAGTCCTTCATTTTGATTGGATGTATATTGTATTATTGATGATAATGTGAGCAAACTGAGTATTACTCTTCCATTTTCCTTTAATTCTCAAGACCAATAACAGGTGGCGCTGTTCTAAATGGTGTAGTATCCATAAGTAAATAGAAGCATTCATAAACACTCCAAATATTAAATCTTCGAAGGAATTTATGAAGATAACTTTCTATTCATTACAATGCTATGCAGGTATGATGGATCTTTACCTGCATAATCAAAATAATGCCATTTATGTTTTATAAAACATTTAAAATTATTACAATGCTATGCAGGTATGATGATGTTTTATAAAACATTTAAAATTATGAAATTACATTAAATATCCTTCAACTAAATTATATCACATTTCGAAAAATGCAACCAATGCCTGCTTCGGGTGTTAACTCTAAATTACCAAAGTCTTGCCAAAAACAGGAAAGCATGTGGATAGAACAGCAACGCTAACTGTTCATCTTCCATTCTCTTTCAAGCAAATGAGGGAAGTCACTTCCCTTTTTTTCATGAATATTTTAGTTCTTTCAACAAAAAGCAAAGACTTTGATTTTGTCACTGAAAGTGACTTCAACATGTGTTAAACCATTGGTTGCGTTGATCTTATTTTTCATTTAATCATTAATATAAGAGTTCATTCCTTTTTCCCAATAAAAAATATGAGGAAAATGATGTTGCTCGATAAGCAAGCAGTATAATATCCTTTAACAATGGCCAGAATAAATTTGGCCTTAATCAGGTAAAATTCACTTGTTGCTACTATCATCAGACAAAATTCAAATTACATCCGAGACATGTAACAAAGAACATCATGAAGAATGAAACAAATAGGATTCACAAACGTTGCAATCGAGAAGAAAATAGAATTAAAGAAATAAATCTTTTGCGTAACAACTTGAAGGCCCGTGGCTATAAGGAGAAAGATCTACAATCCAATGGAAATGTAAGACAAAATTGTGCTGAATTAAATGATACCTTTGTGAGACTATATCTAACATAGTTCAGATAATGCTCAGATTACTAAGATAATTAATCAATTGTGGCCAGTGCTTACACAAGATCCACATCTAAAAGCTATAGTTGGAGAGAGACCTAGATTTTGTTTTAAAAACAAGAAAAATATGAAGCGGTTATTATGTACTAACATCCAGACACCAAATACAATAAAAGGATGGAAAGGAACACAAAAATGTGGGAATTGTAACATCTGTTGTGTGATAGATGATAGTAACCACTTTACACATCCGGTTACAGGGAAAGACTACATTTTCAACATCAAAGCAAAATGTAAAACCTCGGATGTTGTATATTTAGCTACCTGTGAGGTTTGTACATCATTCTATATAGGAAAAAACTAACCAAAGCTTCAAAAGAAGGGTACAGAGACATTAACTGGACATTAAGAACAAGGAAATACATAATGCGTTGGCACATGTTGTTATTAATAAAAATCACAAGTTTCTATTTAAAGTCATTGATAGAGCTTTCTCTGGTCCACGCAAAGGGGACATTGAGACTTTGACAGAGCTGAAAGAAACAAAATGGATTATTAACCTGAGGGCAGATCAACCCCCTGGTTTAAATAGCATAGTCCCAGTTAAACCTGTTTTAAAGAACAGAAGATGTAAAGTGTAATTAATCCACTGTGCCATCTATATTTCATTGACAAATTTACAACTTTAAAACCAACTGACAAAGACAATACTATGTGGGCATTATCTGACTGAGACCAAAGTCATTTTTCAGCTTTTGTCAAAGGACATTTTATTGCCTGCTCATTGGCCAACACCATCTTCTTCATATCTTTATTAATAAAAGGAATATATCCTTATATTAAGGAATGAAGAGAATATAATGATAAAAGTTACTTTCATATTTAAGAACAGAAGAAGTATATAACAACAAAACTACTGCGTCATCTATATGACAAACCTGTAATTTGAATTTTGTCTGATGATAGTAACAAGTGAATTTTACCTGATTAAGGCCAAATTTATTCTGGCCATTGTTAAAGGATATTATACTGCTTGCTTATCGAGCAACATCATGTTCCTCATATTTTTTTATTGGGAAAAAGGAATGAACACTTATATTAATGATTAAATGAAAAATAAGATCAACGCAACCAATGGTTTTAACACATGTTGAAGTCACTTTCAGTGACAAAATCAAAGTCTTTGCTGTTAGCTGAAAGAACTAAAATATTCATGAAAAAAAGGGAAGCGACTTCCCTCATTTTCTTGTAAGAGATTGGAAGATTAACAGTTAGTGTTGCTGTTCTGTCCACACGCATTCCTGTTTTTGGCAAGACTTTGGTACTTTAGAGTTAACACCCAAAGCAGGCATTGGTCGTATTTTTCGAAATGTGATATAATTTACTTGAAGGATATTTAATGTAATTTCATAATTTTAAATGTTTTATAAAACATAAATGGCATTATTTTGATTATGCAGGTAAAGATCCATCATACCTGCATAGCATTGTAATGAATAGAAAGTTATCTTCATAAATTCCTTCGAAGATTTAATATTTGGAGTGTTTATGAATGCTTCTATTTACTTATGGATACTACACCATTTAGAACAGTGCCACCTGTTATTGGTCTTGAGAATTAAAGGAAAATGGAAGAGTAATACTCACTTTGCTCACATTATCATCAATAATACAATATACATCCAATCAAAATGAAGGACTGGAACATCTAATTTACACACATAATAAAGGCAGGAAACAGAAGCATAGAGTTGATTACATGCAAATTAATCTTGAGATAACAAGATAGGATTGGATGTTGCCAAGTATTCATCAATGGTGATTGGTCAAACAGTATAGAATCTCATATATACAAGGAAATGGAAGTCCCTAGTTTCTTATATGATCTGAGGAAGACAACAGTCGAAAGCGCTTATCGGATATCTTCAAGGGACAGTTTTGAGCTTTTTAATTTTTCATTTTATTTCAAGTCGAAGTTTTATTCGTATTAAAGGACTACATTTTAATTGGAACCTTTAATTACCCTTAGTTCCAACACTTCCTGTATCTCCTTCCTCAGAATCTGTTTGACTCTCTCAGATACCCTGTAAGGCCCCTGCCTAATAGGCCTTTGGGATCCTGTATCAGGAGGGTGCACCCTCGTTTCCCAGCAAACATGTCCCCAAACACCTGTAACACTGCTTGGCTTTCTCAAACCTGGGTAGGAGATAGCTGCTGGGACATTGCTACCCCTTCCACTGAAGTGTTAGTCTGAGCCTCACTAAGAAGATCAGTCACCAGATCTCCCTCAGACTCCTCCTGTAATTCTCTGCAAATACTCAGCACAAGGGCCTCCCTATCATGATAAGGTTTCATCATGTTAACATGGTACAATTTGTGCTCCTGCCTAGCAGTTCTACCATGTAGTTAACATCACTTACCTTTCTTACCATCTTGTAGGGTCCCACCCAAGCTGTTTGCAGCTTGTTGTGTCTGACAGGAATGAGAACTATTATCTGCTGCCCTACGCCATGCCCTCTAGCTTGAGTATTCCTGTCATACTAGACTGTTTTCTGCTTCTGGGCTTTTGCCACGTTCTCCTGGGCCAAGCCCATGAGTTCCTTGAGCCTTGTCCTGAGGTTTAGGGCATATGCCACAACAGACTCCTTGCGAGATTCACACTCAGCTTTCCACTCACCACAAATTAAATCTAGAGGTCCCCTCACCCTATGCCCATACAGCAATTCAAAGGGTGAAAAACACATGGATTCCTGGGGAACCTCACTGTAATCAAACAACAGATGGGGCAAATATTTGTCCCAGTCCCTCTTAAAATGGTCTGCAAATGCCTATAGCATGGACTTGATTGTAGAGTTTAACCTCTCAACAAGACCATTAGTCTGGGAATGGAAGGGGGTGGTCGTTAGATGCTTCACTCCTCAGTACTTCCACAGACAAGCCAGCAGGTCTGACATGAAATTGGCACCTCTGTCAGTCAGCATTTCTTTTGGGAAACCTATCCTGCTGAAAATCTCTAACAAAGCATTTTCCATCTTTTCCTCCTCAATGGAAGACAGAGCCACTGCCTCAGGGTATCTTGTAGCATAATCTACTACCACTAGGATATACTTTTTCCCTGTGGAACTTGGAGTACTCAGAGGACCCACAATATCCATAGCTACTTTCTGAAATGGCTCCTCAATCACAGGCAAAGGCATCAAAGGAGCTCTCAGCTTGTCTCCTGCCTTGCCTACCTTTTGGCACTGTTCACAGGTCCTGCAGTACCCTGTTACATCCCTGGAAATGCCAGGCCAATAGAAGTTCCGCATAATATGTCCCTTTGTACATTTTATGCCCATATGACCTGCAAAGGGCATATCATGGGCTATGGCTAGAAGCGCCAGGCAGTAGGCCCTAGGCATTACCAACTGCTGTATTCTCTCACCTTCTAGCCCTCCCTCAGGGGTCCACACTCTATACAGTAACCCTTTGTCCCAGTATACAGATTCCACCTTCCCTTGAGTATCAGGTGCTTCACTAGCTACCTGCCTCAGGCCTTGCAATATACGGTCTGACAGCTGAGCCTGTCTCAACTCTCTCTTAGTAACCTTTCCCAGCTAACCTTCCACAGGAATTCTGGCATCATCTGACAGCCTGGGTACTACTACTCACCTCTGCTCTTGCGATCACTCTGTCCAAGGGACCATCAGTACCCACAAGCAGCTGTGGCTCACCTTCAGTCTCACTGCTACAGCATAGCTCCTTCCCTGAAGTAACCAGCTCACTAGTCCTGGCTGCAAGTATGCAGTCTGACTGGGTCTCTCCCAGGCTACCAAACCGAGATGCTTGTCTCCTAGCCTGACTACATGTAACTGCACTAACACATGGTGCTGCCTCATCAAAATCCTTCCCAATCAGAACATCTGCAGGATGGTAGTTTGGTACCCCTGTTGTCTCAAGACAACCTACTGTCGGCATGTTGTCCTTCCCACTTACTGGCTCCCTCACCTTTTGTTCCCCACCTTGCCTTTGTGGACATCTATATGCCACATGGCCCCACTGGTTGTATTCAAAACATTTAACCCTATGTCCTGGATGTGTACCTGGACTAGTGGCTTCCCCTGCTACTGTCAGATTCTGTTGAGGCAGTCTGGGCTGCCCGCCATGGGTTCCTTTAGACCCATGAGCAGTACTGGGGGTCCCTTTCCTGTGCAGGGATACACTGCTTGCTAGGTATAGATCTCCCTTCTTCCCCAACTCATCTGAAGTAGCACAGTGCTATCCTCATGTCCTCAGGCAAAGTGCTAAGGGCTTGTTCCCTCACCAAAAGGTCTGCCAGCCCTTCAAAAGTGATGACATGACATCCACTCACCCACCTATCAAAACAAGTGCTCAATTCAGCAACATATTCACACACACTTTCAGCTGCCTTGCGACCATGCTCACAAAACTTTTTCCTATAAGTTTCAGGTGTTAGCTTAAAAAATTCTAACAAACAATTTTTACAGCATTATAGTTAAAAGAGTCAACATCAGATAATTTGGAAAGTACATTTCCAGCTTTACCATGGAATAAGTGGGTCAGGAACCGTACTCAGAGTCTTTGGTTAATATCATACTGTTTACCTACCCTCTCAAACATACGAATGAAACTATCAAAATTATCCCCCTCTGTAAACTATGGAAGAAATTTACTGACCCTTTGAGCTTCTAGAGCCCGGTTACTCCCTTCCTCATTATGTCCATGAATCTGGTGAAGAGTCAGCATCTCATTTTCATGCTGCCTCTCCTTCTTCTTCACCACAGCTGCCATTTCCAAACACCTGGCCTCCAACTCAAGTCCCTTTAGCTCCAGATGGATTTTTAGGTCCTCTGCACAAAGGTTGAGCTGTCCATTCTCTGAGTGTTGTACATCTCCATGGCCAATCTGATTATCCTCCTGATTGCTGTCTTCTGATGCAGCTGTGACCAAAGCTGCAATCATGTCTGCCTTGGTCAGGTTTCCATGTACTAGTCCTTTAGCCTGGCACATCTCAGCCCACTGGCTCCCTGTCAGCTTGCCATCCTCCTTTGCTGACATGCTTGCCTGCTCTCCCTAAGTAACTAAGCTAACAAAAGAAATAAAACAATTGTGATCTGAACTCTGAGTGTTCAATGTGTGGCTGATTTAGAGTACAAAAAACCGTTCAGTGATCACTGTACACAAGCTACAGGAATTCATTGTCCACACCACTACAAGCCAATTAGTATGTGATGTGGTTAACTCACGACAATTAATTAATATCTGATGTGGATATCCCACCACTTCCAAACAATTAATATGTGACACTCATGTACTGGCCCAGTAATCAAGGAGCCTCAATCCTCACCACTAACACCAATGATGGGTGTGCACATTAGGAGGATAACAAGTACACACACAGTAAAGTGCAATTTTCCTTATGAGCACACAGAGATCACAGTAAGTCTAGGGCTGGTTTCTCCCTTCCTCTCCAGGTCCCCAATAAGACCCCCCACTGGCACAGCTATACAGTGGAGTCCTTAGCCAGGGTTCCAAGCCAAGTCCTCCCAGTATGACCTCTGTCCAACCAGTGCTTCATGTCCCTGCCCAAGCAGCTGACACACACAAACACACTTTGAGATATGATTTATATACAAACACACAGACACTCCTAGGGAAGGCTGGCCCAGGTTCACTAGGTATTCCCCTTCTGCCCAGGCTATAAGGTAGTAATCCACTGCCACCAGAACCTCTACTTATCAGCTACTATAAGGCCCTTCCCAAAGGGTGACCATTTTCGCTGTGTAATAATGCTGTTATCCAATTAGTAACTGTGACCAGAACTTTTAAGACTATTGGAGTGGCTTAGTACAGTATCACTAAATAAATGCAAGTACTCTAGAGCTTAAATGATCTCTACACAGAACAACTACAGTTGAAAGGTTTAAAATATTTAATAATAAATAATAAAAACACAAGACAAATTTTCTCAATTCAACACAGTGCTAGTCAAGTGTTCAGAGATCATAGCAAAATGCTTAAAATAACACTGTAGAATAGTCTGTCATAAATATAGAAAACAGCTAGTCTAATCTTACTATTTTCTATTTCTAAGAGAAATACTAACATCTAAGATCTTACATACACAGCAAGCAGGTGCTGGTGATGTTGTCAGTTCTGAAGACACATGCAAAATGCTCTCTCTCTCTCTGAGATCTCTTAAATTGATAATACATCACTGCTGACTCATTTTCGATTACATTACTCTTGACACTTCTCCAGTTCCCAAGCTATGAGAAACTCTAAATTTACATTTTGTAGTTTTCTTAGTAAGCTTGCACCTGGTCAGGAAGCCAGAGCAATAAAAAAACATTATATATGTAAAATCTAGCAATTAACTCTGG
>NC_056746.1:496296645-496346978 GCF_019279795.1 Protopterus annectens | reverse complement strand
AGGATATCAATTATTTCTTGATCCGTTAAGAATATATGCCAGTTCCGATTCATAATAGCTTTAATATAGTTACTGTGGGGGCCAAATTCAATAATACAAGCTCTATTATATGTATTATTGTCACTTTTAGTGACAATTTTATTTTCCATTTCTGAATTCTGTTTCATATTCAAACCCAAAAGAGGTACATATTTCTTCCCCCATGCAATTATAACATATGTGTTAACGTCCACGGACTAAATGAATTCATAACTGTTAAACCCATTTTGGAGTTAGATAGGTAATGTATTCATTATGAAGGTTTACACATTTTTTTTACAACAATAATTTTTTCATACAAATAATATTTATGAAATAATTAATTTATATTTACTGTTTTGGTAAGCATAATAATAGTTGGTTGGTCTACATTTGCATTTTATTTCACTTACATATTTATATACATATTTTTATCATGGTCAGTATTTTATAGTAAGAAATGAAAATGCTGATTTTACGTTATTCATTGCCTATAGCTTTAAGATATTTTGGCGCCAAGAACTGGTATTTAAATGCCTTCCATTTGTTGTATCAATTGTTCTGATGAAGCTCGCTATGTGCGGGTGAAAGCGCTTAACTTTTTAACATTAAACCTGTTTTTATACTTCCCGTGGTGTTGGAATTGTGTACATTTGCTGTTGGCAATATTGTTGCGAGTGGTAGTGAGTTTGCGTTCAGGTCTCGCTGATAAATTTTTTATTTTACGTTCCGAACGCTTGTTTCAGTGGTATATATATATATATATATATATATATATATATATATATATATATATATATAGGTCTACCTGAAAACGCCAAAAGTGCACAATGCCGATGACGAGAACACCGACACCGGATGATCGACAACGGAGAAGACTGACAGTTGAGAATCCCGACGCTGAGAACACTGACATGTTAAGGTAAGTGTGTGATAGGGATGGACGTTAGGGTCAGAGTGTGGGTAAGGTAAGTGTGTGATAGTGACAGATGTTAGGGTAGGGTGTGGGTCAGGTAAGTGTGCGATAGTGATGGACTTTAGGTTTAGGGGCAGGTTAAGTGAGTTAGGGTTAGGGTGCGGGTAAGGTAAGTGTGCGATAGTGACAGAGTTAAGGGTTAGGGGAGGATTAAGTGAGTTAGGGTGCGGGTAAGGTAAGTGTGCGATAGTGACGGACCTTAGGGTTTGGGTTAAGGTTAGTGCATAGATAGTTGTATATGCAAGGTTTAGTGTAGGTTTGTAAGGTTTTTGGTGTGCTTGTGTTGTGTGTGTGTTTTTTGGGAAAGGTATTTGTTTTGTTGATTGTCAGGATTTTGGTTTGTCGGGCATGTGAAGTTTCGTGTTTTTGAACTTTTTTTTTTTGTCGTTTTTTTCGTGTTGGTTATTTCGTTGTCGGTGTTTTGGTGTGTCTGTGTTATCAGGTAGAGCCATATATATATATATATATATATATATATATATATATATATATATATATATATATATATATATATATATATATATATATATATATATATATATATATATATATATACACACATATATATATATATATATATATATATATATATATATATATATGGTTTACTATGGTATGGTTGAAGTGGGATTGGTCGAACCCACTTCAGTTGAAGTCCGGAGGTCGAACAGCGACAATGTTGAATACGACATTGTCAAAGTACGAATCTCACCCTTATCTCGACCCATGTTAAAGCCCATTCCAAGGTTGAAGTCGAGTCGTATTTTGACAGTGTTGGGTTTCAACATTGTCGGTTTTGCAGAAGTGGGTTGATGATCCCATCATTCGATGGGGTCCAGATATATATATATATATATATATATATATATATACACACACACACACACACACACACACACACACACACACACACACACACACACACACACACACACAGCTCCACTTTGAAATCTCATAAGCTCAAGATCACGAAATTCAAAAGACTGAATCCAAAAATCTCGAAAGTTCAAAATACTGAATCTTATAATATCGAAAAAAGTGCAGGACACCAACACTTATATATTCCAGTACAAATGCATGCAGAAACAAATGAAAGACAAACCATATTAGTCTACTCCAACTATAAGCAGGGGGGCACACACCCTGCACCCCCCATGTGGGGGGCTGCACCCCTCATTCCCTGCTACTTAAATATATTAACTCTGAGATCGCACTTCACTACACTAATATGAGTTATGTTGTAGTATAGCAAATTAAAAGGGAACATGACTAAGATTACAACAGGCAGTCATGAAGTACGTAATGGTATGTTTGCCATTTTCTTCTGTGTAGTGCTATCTCAGAGTTGATGTAGTTAAGTAGCAGGGGCTGTGAGGGGCAGTATGTGCCACATGGGGGGTACAGGGTGGCTTGCCCCTGTTTATAGTTGGAGAACAGTAATATGTTTCTGCATGTAGTTGTGCTGGAATATAGTAAGTGTTAGTGTCCTGTGTTTTTTTCGATATTATGAGATTTAGTATTTTGAGTTTTCAGTATTTTGAACTTTCAAGATTTTGGACTCAGTCTTTTGAATTTCAAGATTTTGAGCTTTTGAGATTTCGAAGTGGACCCATACAGATATGTATGTGTGTGTGTGTGTGTGTGTGTGTGTGTGTGTGTGTGTGTGTGTGTGTGTATACATATATATATATACATATATATATATATATATATATATATATATATATGTGTGTGTGTTTATGTGTGTGTGTATATGTGTGTGTATATATATATATATATATATATATATATATATATATATATATATATATATATATATATATGCATGTATAATGTTTATTACTTTCTAAAAATCTCTAAGTTTAGTAAAATGTCTTCTTCAGTTTGTTGGAGATGTAATAAACTTGTAAAAGCTGATTGGACACACATGTTTATGGACTGTAAAAAATTAAATGTATATTGAGAAGAGATACATATGTTTTTTAAGGGATTATGGTCTGATAATTGTTCTTTAACTAGATCAATGAAACTAATAAATGTTTCACTTCCTTTATCTGTAAAAGTCAATCCACAAAAAATCTTCTTGAGTTTACTGGCTGTAGCTAGAAAAATTATTATAAAAATGGAAATTGAACTCAATTCCTACATTCAAAGATTTTTTAAATTTATGAGCAGCACTGTGTAAAACTGAAAAAAGAAGTGATCATAATAATAAGATCTATAACTTACACTAAGACGTTTAGTGGTAAGGATAGCCTTGAAATGTTGCAATTGAAATACCAAGACTCTTAATATGTTAATTGAATAATATTACTGGATCCTTCAATTTATTTCTAAGATTGTATACAAGTATGTGATGTTGAATTTCTCCCTTTCTGTGTGTATATTACAAATATGTTAAATTAATAAAAGCTTTCTTAAAATATACATACTGTGTCAGTTTCTGAAGTCTCACTTCCCCTGCCAACTTTCTGGCTTTGTTTTGGTCTAGGTCTATATATGATTTATAAGTTCTGAGATTGCCACAAGTACAGAATTTGATCAAAGGGTGACACAGGAGATTGTGTTGCTTACCTGGTAGACTTAGTAGAGGAGAACTTGATTTAAATAGAATAATGTATGCTTTGGTTCATGAGCAATGCCATGTAGAAGACATACAGATTCAAACTGATTCAGGTTTGTAAATGACTCCTATCAGGAAACAAATTTAGGAGAAGGAGGATTGCATTAGACATGTTACGTCTCAACATGCTTGTTAGCTGCCATATGTTGTTGAATCAGCAGCTGTCAACCTCATACATATATTTACAAACAATCAAACCAAAAACCACCTCCAGAGGAAGTCTTAATAGGCAAAAATAGTAAAATGAAAAAAAGGCTTCCACCACAGCAAAAAGTTCACTGAGAAATTCTGTTAAAATGTAGGCTTTAATAAAATGAAGAAATAAAAAGCACAAATTGTGCTGTTCAAGTTGCAGGTCAAACAAGATAAGCGCTTTCAGTTAAAAAACCTTCTTCAGATCTGAAGAAGGTTTTTTAACTGAAAGCGTTATCTTGTTTGACCTGCAACTTGAACAGCACAATTTGTGCTTTTTATTTCTTCATTTTATTAAAGCCTACATTTTAACAGAATTTCTCAGTGAACTTTTTGCTGTGGTGGAAGCCTTTTTTTCATTTTATCATACATATATTTAGGTATGTTTGTGTGTGTGTGTGTGTGTGTGTGTGTGTGTGTGTGTGTGTGTGTGTGTATATATATATATATATATATATATATATATATATATATATATATATAGATATATATAGAAGTGGGATGTAAGTCCAACCAATGGCTTCAACAGAGATACTATTTATTCGACAAAGAACAGAACGTTTTCTTCTCTCTTCTCTGTTCTTTGTCGAATAAATAGTATCTCTGTTGAAGCCATTGGTTGGACTTGCATCCCACTTCTTTGTTGTTGATATATTCTATATATTTTTTTTGGTTTGCAAGCCTTTATCCAGATCTATAAGGAACTTTTTATCTATCTATCTATCTATATATATATATATATATATATATATATATATATATATATATATATATACAATGTGTGTATATAGAAATTATATACATATAAGTCTGTGTGTGTATATACATGTACATATCTGTCTATAAAGAGATATGTGTGTGTGCTAGTGTGTATATATGTAATGCGTGTGTGTGTGTGTGTGTGTGTGTGGTATATATATATATATATATATATATATATATATATATACACACACGTTTATATATGTAACCGCGCGGTGGTGGTGCTGCAGTAGCATTGTCGCCTCACAATAAGACATTGTCCTGTTCGATTCTCAGCTAAAGCGTCTTCTGTGTGGAGACATGCATGAATGGGCATACCTTCGTTGAAGGTTGTACGTCAGGGCTGGCAACTCGGTACATAAAAATCTACTGCCAATCATTAGCGGACCGGAGTTCCACTGTGGCGACCTCTAACAGATAAATACAGAAATATATAGGTGTGTGTATGGTGTGTATGTATCTATATCTGCTGTGTGATAAAAGTTGGAGGGGTGAAATGCTGAAATGAAAATTATATATGTAAATATGTAGCTAAGTTTTATATACGTTTTTGAGAAACATTTATGTAAAACTGCACCTACTACAGCTTTATTATATGTTTTAAGTGAAAAAAGTTAAGGAACCCATACTGTTTTTGATAAGTGCCAAGATATCTTTTACATCCACCTGAGCTACTACTAGTTCAGACAGATGGGACCTTGTTTTAATGTCTTATTCAACGTTGGCACAGTAAGTAGTGTAGCACCCCTTATGATGCACTGCATTATTACTGTTGAAAATTAAACAGTTTCCTGAGTTGGAATAGAATCCACAGCTTTCTGGTTTTCTAACATGAAAAACACATATTGTACCTGCTAAGCCATCTATTTGTGGACTAAAACTTACTGCTAATTATCTAGGTTATATTATTTTTGTCTTCAAGTGATGTGTGTTATAAGTAAATTCTCTGAAAATGAAACATTCAAACAGTGGCAAGTGTTTTAAGTAGATTCTTGAAAATTATATGCTCTTGAGTTATTTTGTGCTTCTACAGTAATTCTACTGTTATGTTAAGCTCTGTAGCTACTATAGCAATAACCCACGCCTGGGTGTGGGTAATGCTAAATTTACCCACGGTTGGCGTGGTTTGGTCCCGAGGGCGAAGCCCGAGGGACCAAACAAAGCCAACCGTGGGTAAATTTAGCATTACCCACACCCAGAAGTGGGTTATTGCTATTATACCATGACATTATTTAAGAAAAGAAATTATTAGTTTTCTTAAATAATGGCATAGTATAATGCCTGTTTACTGCCCTTCCGCAGATGTCTGGCATCCGGCAGTTCTGATGTACCGCGCGCCGCGCAGTACATCAGAGTTGAGCAAAACGAGAAAGCAAGATCTCCGTTGCTTTTTTGTTCGCTATGTTAAATGAGTTTAACATAGCGAGACAGTTTTAAAATAAGCAACGGACATCTCCGCTGCTTATTTTAACTGTCTCGCCATGTTAAACTCATTTAACATAGCGAAACTAAAAAGCAACGGAGATCTTGCTTTCCGTTGTTTTTAAACACTGTCTCGCTATGTTAAATGGGTTTAACATGGCGAGACAGTTTAAAATAAGCAACGGAGATCTCCGTTGCTTATTTTAAAGCTGTCTTGCTATGTTAAACCCATTTAACATAGCGAGACAGTGTTTTAAAAAATCGAGTTATACTAATGGAAAAAAGTCCGGGCGACCGGACCTTTTTCCATTAGTATAACTCGATTTACAACGGGCACGCTGGCCAATCAGCGTGCACGTTTTGGGGGGATCATGGTATAATATGTGTTTTAAAATCTCTCACTGAAAATCTTTTGTTAGTGTTTGCAAAACTTCTTGCTGTACCCATTTTGTGTTTTAATACTGATGTCAGTGAAAACCTCTGTTTTGTAATTTTTTTTTCTGTTTTATGAATTCTCAAACTCTATAACAATGAAATGTTTGTTTTGTCAATGTAATCTTAATAAATTATTACTATGCATGATTATTCAACTTTTGTCAATATATGATCCAGGTCTTGACTGAAAAAGGTCAGTCTGACCAGCCTATCTACCCAGTTATTTATTTAGTTTTGATTTATTTTGCATTTGTTGACCAGAGAGGTCTGGCTGGGCACAAAGGCCCCTTTTCAGGGTCTATGTTACAACAGCAAACGATCAAAAGATCAAACGCAGTTATATTGACCACAAAAGAATGAAAACAAAAAAGAGCGAATAGCCAGAACAGCAAATTTTTTCCCAGGGAAAAAATTTGCTGTTCCTAAAAAAAAAAAGAAAAAAAAACACTATACCTCAGAACAGCTGTTCCGAAATAAAATAAAAAAAAAAAACTTTAAAACATTACATAATGTGGGGGGCTGTGCCCCCCACACCCCCCTACTTAAATATACAAACTCAGAGATCGCACTACAGTGCCGAAAATGGCAAAGTGACAGAAGCAGCCAAGCGACTTCTTTCCCAGGGAAAGAATTCACTTAAAAGCCACTTCGTCATTTTGCATTTTCGACATTTACAGTTCAACTAAGACGCATTCAACATGATGCGTCTTCGTTCTTCTGACAGGAACCCCCTTTTCAGTGGAGGCCCAGGGAGAAAAGCTCCAGTACATGCAGTGCAAACAAAATCTTTTAAGTTATACAGTATCAGCAATGTCAGGCAGAATGCAATTAGAATAAATTTTACAATGTTGAAATAGATGAGATAATTATATATACAGTAGTAAGGTTTCTTATATTAGTTATATTCTATACAGATATAGTTAAATAATTATGCAGTAGGATCTATGTCACATTACAGAGTACTGAGTTATTTACAAAGGTTGGAAAGCAAAAGGTTAATTTTAATTAATAAACATAAATGAAATGAGTAGTAAAATAGTTAAGAGAGGCATAGGTAGAAGGTGGGGTGGGTGAACACAGAGTGATAACTGGTTACAGAATAGAGGAGAGCAGAGGTATAGTAGAAGAGGAGAAAGAAGCAATATGTTACACTTATCCTGGAGATGTACAACTACAGAGCCAAAATGCTGAGAGGTGTTTTTTTTTTTTTAGATGCGTTTTGAATGCCTGTTAGTTTTCAAGAAGCCTAAAGGCATGTGGGAGGGCATTCCAAAGGATATCTACAAAGTTTGAGTATTCCAATGCATTTTGGGCTATAGTGATAGAGAGGAGGAGTTTTGTAATTAGAACAAAGAACTTCAGGAGGGTGGCAGTGTTGAAGCATGACATTTAGTGCTGGATACTTATCAAGGTAGTAGTATATTAGAGTATGAGCTAGTAGTAGCTGACTATAGTGGAGGTGATGTGGGAGTTCAGTCCAGTTTAGTTGGTTAAGGGCAGAACAGTGATGAGTTCTAAAGGGGTGATTTGCAGCAAAGCGAGCTATTTTTTTGTAACATTGTTCCAGGTTTATTTGTGTGGAGGTTTGTAGGTTAGTAAGGAGGGGGGAGGTATGCAGTAGGGTAGGTAAGAGGTAATTCTCTAGTTCTGTCTGTTGGGTAGGGTTTTGTCTATGCAAGAATTTGAGCTTTTGGTGTTTTTTTTTTAATAGGCTGGAAGTGTAGGTCAAATTTCAAGTTGTCGTCTATGTATAAGTTAATAAAGCATTTAAATATATGATATTATAATCCGTTAATAAACAAACAAGTAAACAAATACAGACAAACCTACACAGATAAATAAGTAAACAGCTTTGTAGCTATAGTGGAAGTTACTAATTCTTATAGCTGTCTGCATAGGAATTTGACGTTCTGTGAACAAAAACAGGGAGGCATGTAACTGAATATTCCCTTTAGTGCAGTACTGGCCTTAGGTCATCTGGCACCCTAGGCAAAAGTGTTCCACTGTAACCCCCCACCCCCACCTCACTGCCCATGGCTCCACACACATACACACACAGTACATCAGGTGCCTTCCTATTCTGGTCTACCTACACCATCCTGATTACTTTTTTCTTCCTTTTTCTCAGTTTGTTTTACTCCTTAGTTTTTTCCCTGCAATTATTCATTCATCCAACATATATTAATTGAGCAAGACTGCTCTCTGATAATTGAATAGAAATCATCTGCATTAATCTGGGGGTATATGTGCTGCAAAAAGCAATGGAGGTTTGTAGATGCTTTTCTGGGGTGCATTGTACATTTTTAAACAAGCTTTTTTACGTCCAATGATGACGCTAACAAAACTTTTCATAAGTAAGGGAAGAAATTGAGTCTTGCTTTTCAATTTTGTTTCCTCCCCTCAGACCTTGTAACACTCCCTTACTGACGAGGACTACACTGTAATAACTGGGAGAGAAATAACTGCATTAAGTTAGGGGGCTGGAAGCCATATGGATTCTAGATGCTCTGAGGTGCCCTGTACATTTTTTTTAAAACAACTTTTTCATGTAATGGCGGTATGAACAACATTCGCAATTAAGGGAAGAAATAAGGTCTTGCTCTTCGATTTTGATTTTCCCCCTGAATCCTTTCAGTAGAACCTAACTGAGCAAGAAATAACTGGTGGAAATGACTACAGTAAACCATGGGGACTCTAGATGCTCTGAGGCATATGTTACAGCATTTTTTTTTAAAGCAAACTTTTTTTATTCACTGGTGGCTTTAAAAAATCAAGATGAATAGAAGAAATTCAGTATTGTGCTTCAACTTTGGTTTTCTATAAATCCTTTCAACATACTCTAAAACCACACTGTAATAACTAAATTAAGCTGGGAGTCTAGAGGCAGCCTAAATACATGGGGTTATAAATGCTCTGAGGTGAATTTGTTTTTACCAACCTTTTGATTCAGTGATGGCCTGTATAAAAGAAAAGTCATACATAAGGAAAAAAATTCAGTTGCACTTTTTTATTTCAAGGAAGAAATAAGTTGTACCCAAGGCTTAATGCTCAAAGTTAACCAAACAGCAGTGCATAATAAACACAGAAGAGAAATGCTGGTAATGATACATATATCATGTCTGGAAACAGTACCTTCTATGCCACCTTAAAAAAAGATCAAAATTAAGGGAGAAATGGCCACAGTCAACATATAGTTAAATTCACTACTGTTATGTATATACACAGCATACTTCCTTACCTCTGTTCGCAAAATACAGACATCTTCTCTTTACCCCTGTGATGTTACACCCAGGCAAAACTGAAAAAAAAAAAACAAATAGAACACATTTGCTGTCAGGTATATATAAACATAATGTTTCATTACCCTTCCCTGAATGATAGCCACTTAGATATGCATCTGATGTTTGATTAATAGGAAAATTAAAAAAAATGACAATAATGTTTCCAACTTACCTTTAGACGGTACACTGCTCCTGTATGAGCTTGGTGACCCTCTGTGCACCCCTGTAAAGTTGTTTAATATTTGATATGATGTCAGTTTTCATTCTATCCTCAACTGATGGGTTCACATCCGATCCTCAGATCCAACTCAGCCATCGCTACAGTGTTAAAGCCTGTGGCAACCCAAAAACTCTCAAGTTTCTCTCTTACCCATAACACACCAATCCTAAGTTCCCACAGATCTCGTTTGCCGCTTTTTGCGAATGACTTGGTTGTTATTCTTTAAATCTTGATATTTTCTAATTTGTCTTAAATTCTATAACATTTCTATCCTTTACCATATCTCAAACTATCGTACAGAATGTACTTCTTAAAATACTATTGTTAGCATATCCTTTCTACACTTGGTGTAGCCCTTCATTACCATTGCTAGTAGTTTTTCTTTCTTCTTCCTTACTGTCCTGATGACTACAAAAACAAAACAAAACAAAAAAAAATCTGTTCTTACTTAAATTTGTCTTTTTATAGTTTTTGGTTATGGCAGAAAAAGGCCCCACTGGATTTAAAAAATGCGTTAAGTGTGGGCACAAACTTCCAAGGTCTGATGCCGACACTGTATGTTTACTGTTTGAGGCCGTTATGTCTTCAAGATGATTGTTCCATATGCCATGGGTTCAACTCTAGGGCAGTTGTAGAAAGAAAGTATAAGCTTACTTTAAAATGCTTATTCTTTCTGCTTCTAGAAAGGCTATATCTGGAGATCAGTCTCTAAACAGTCGAAGACTTCATCTCCGAAACCATCTACAGCATCTACCCCACTTTCAGAGACATCCAGGAAAAGAACCAAGATGGATTTGACTTCACCCTCAAATCCAAAAAAGAAATAATTGATGGACCCAACTTCCTTGGATCTGACAAAAAAGGTATTGGATATGACTACCTCCAACCCTACTGCTTCAAATCTTATTTGTCTACCCAGGACAAGATACTTGCCATCCATTGATCCAGTGCCCTCACCTTTTTTAGAGCATCACCCAGGTTCCCATCTATTGTTTTCACTCTTTCTTCCAGAATTTTGATGGAGGAAGATATAGAAAGAGTGGTGCAGAAGATCTCTCGGTACAGAGTCAGATGGGTGTCTTACCAGCTCCTACCCCTTCGTGTCAGGAGGTCTATTCTTCAACCACACCCCACTACTGATGCCTTCATCTGTTTCAGAGTCCCTGGATCTGAGTCTTCTGGCTCCATCTGGCTTGAATCCAAAGATAACAGTATCTTCTGATCTGAAGCTTACTCTGAGTGCTCCAGTTAGTCGGATCTGAAGGGCTGTCGGAGCCGAAGGTTCCCTGTCAGATCCGAAGTGTTGGAGTTGACTCCAAAGGTGTCAGAGCCATCTCTGCACCTTGGAGCCTCAGCATTGGATAGCTCAGCTCCAGCTTCCACCTCAGGGGTATTGCTTTTGGAGCAGGGGAGGTTGGCGGTCCAAAAGCTTGTCTTTTTGGAACTGAGGTCTTCTCTTTCTGTTGAGTGGTCTGCCTTTGAGGCTGTGAAGAGGGTTTTGTCTCTCCCCGCAGAATGGACAGATTGAACCCCCTTGGATTTTCAGCCTTCTACTTTGATGTCTCTGTGCTCACAGCCTCATCACTCTTTACCACAGGGACAGCCAGTCCAAGACCCCCCAGGCTTCTCAGCAGGGTGTTTCAGTCTCTTCTGATACCTTCTCGGAGCATTCCACTGAGGAGATCCCTAGGAAGAAGAAGTGTAAGAGGAAGCAGTTGGACTCCCCAGAAGAGTCAGTCATGGAGGATACGGACTTTGATGAAGGTGAAGGGTCCCCATGATGACCTCTTGAAGATGTCTCATTTGGAGACATCCTTGAGATCCTAAACCAGAGAGATGGTTGGATGCCTAGCAACCCTTCATCTGAGGAGTTGGTATTCCTGGAGGCTTTCAGTACAGGCCCATCTATTTCCTGGGTTACTCCACTCACTGATGAGCTTATTGAGTTGGTCTCTTGACAGGCATGGAAGGAACCAGACACAGGTGACCCCATACCCCGAAGACTGGACAAGAATATGGCACCACCTTCAGGGAAAGAGTTTTGGGCTAAAGGGGTGCCTGTTGATGCCATGGGTTTAGCAACGGCCACCAAAAAGGAACTTGCCGAAGAGAGTTACACTGTTCATCCCCCTATCAGAGAGTATAGGGTGATGGACAGGTTTGGGAAGCATGTCTACCCCTCAGCAACCTTCGCCTTATGGTTGTTGAATTATTTAGCACACTTTACTAGGTTGCAGAAGGATTTGATTAAGGAACTGTCAAATACCCTCTCAAGATCCATGTCTGCAGAGGTCCAATCATCCATGACTTCTCAGTTGGCTACCTTACAATCTATTTTGAATTCGTCCATGAGGCTCATTTCGAACATAGCTGAAGCAACCTCAAGGGCAGCTGGTTCAGGCATTTACATCAGGAGACATGCCTGGATGCACTTATGTGATTTTGCAGAGCCCTTCAAGTCTTCATTCTTCAATACTCCTTTTAACAGCACGTCTTTGTTTGGCCCCAAAGTGAAGGACACATTATCCAGATGTGAGAAGGATGGAAAGACCCTATCTGCCTTGGGCATACATTTTTCGATCCCTTAAAAACCTTTTCCTAGAAATCAGTGAGGTGGGCGAAAGATGTGGTTCAACAAATCCCAGGGTCCTTTCCAGTATGCACTTGGAGGAACTTCCTCCAGAGGCAGAGGAGGGACTCCAGTGGTCAACACCACCCTCCCTACAGAGGTGGCCCACAAAACCAGGGGTCCAGAGATTCTTTCTTTGACAGACCTTACTAGCAGTCCTGAAAAGAGGCTGGGTTGCCCACCTCTGGAGGCAATCTGGGGTCATTTATCCCTGCACCAGAGAGCTTGGTTAGACATAACAAAAGATACTTGGGTGTAGAGGATTATTTCCGGAGGTTATATAATACCCTTTTCCCTTCCACTTCCAATCTCAAGGAAAATCCCCGCTGTCCCATCCAGTCAGGGGGAAGAAGCAGCATTTCAAGTACAAAGGCTGCTAGAAAAAAAGTCATCCAAGAGGTCCCACCAGGCCAAATATAATCTGGAACTTACTCAAGATTCTTTTTAGTGCCAAAGAAAATGGGACTGGAGACCAATTTTTGATCTCGGCAACAAGTCAGTTCAACACAGCAAGTTTCAGATGTCATGGTTCAATCCATTCTCCCTTTTCTGGGAAGGAGGTCTGCACTAACTTGGCTAGGGATAATGATCGGTACTTGGTGCAGAACATTATTTCCAGAAGTTATATTCCATTTTCCCTTCCACCCAGTCACCCAGGAAAATCCCTGATGTTTCACCCAATCAGAGAAAGCAGCAGCACTGGAGATATGAAAGCTTCTAGAAAAAATAGTCATTCAAGAGGTCCCTCCAGACCAATTAGAATCTGGAATTTACTCAACATTCTTTTTAATGCCAAAGAAAATGGGACCAGAGACCAATTTAGAAATCAGTTTGTCACACCAAGTTTCAGATAGTGGGATAGTAACGGTTCAGTCCATTCTGCCCTTTCTAAGCAAGGATGACTGGATGTGCTCGATAGACCTTCAGAATGCATACTATCACATAAATATGAACAGACAATAAAGAAAATACTGGGAGCCAGTCATTACCAATTCAGAGTTCTGCCCTTTAGTCTCACCACAGCCCCCAGGGTGTTCAACTAATGTATGGCAGTAGTAGCAGCTCACTTGAAACTGCAAGGATTCTGGGTGTTTCCATATCTAGACAACTGTCTCATTACCTCCTTGACCAGGGATTAATTAATAAGGGCAAGAGATCATGTTCTCCAGATGTGTTGTCATCTGGGGTTAACCATAAACTGCAAGTCTCAACTGGAACCAATTCAACATTTGGAATTCATAGGAGCATTGTTCAACAAAAAGTCAATGATAGCTTCACTGCCTCCCTCAGGGGTTCAAACTGTAAGATCACAGGTCAGAAAAATAATCTTCAGTACCAAGATTTCAGCCCACTTGGTCCTTCAAGCTCTAGGATCAATGTCAATGGCAGTAGCATTAGTACCTTTAGCCAGATTTTACATGAGAATTCTACAGTGGATGCTAGCAACACAATGGTCGTTACTTTAGCAACTCATGTCATCTCTTGATAACGAATCACTCAGATATGCAAGAGAGATCTCAGGTAGTGGATTCAGTCAGATCAGATTCTACAAGGCTGTCCAGTCATTCCCCCTCCGCCCAAGGCCATAGTGATCTCTGACACTTCCCAGTTGGGGTGGGGGGCATTTTTTGGGGAAGGCACCCCCCCCCAAAGAGACCAATTTGCATATCAATGTCCTAGAGGTGAGAACAGTGTTTTTAGCATTGCAGGCCCTTCAAGATGCTCTCCCTTCAGAGCCGATTGCAGTTCAAATGGACAAAATGTCAGTAGTTTGGTACATCAACAAACAAGGAGGGACCAGATCTTACCCCTTGTAGAGTGTGGCAGTGGTCAATATCATTCAACCACTTTCTCATAGCAATGCACATTATGGGGAAGCCCAGTGTAATAGCAGACAAGCTGAGCAGGTGTATTCTTCTACCTGATGAGTCATCTCTCAACAAGAACATGGCTGGAAGACTTTTTACCAAGGGGGCCAGACTTGCCGAGATCTTTTTGCTTCTCCTCTAAACAACAAATGCAGCACCTACTTTGCCCTAATCCCCTACAGGGGGAATCACCGAGTGATGCTGTACTTCACGATTGGCCCCCGGTCTATTTTATGCTTATCCAGCAATCTCATTAATTCTGAAATTCCTACAGAAAGCTGCCATCTTGAAGAGAAAAGTCATCCTCACTGTACCTTAATGGCCTCGACAGATTTGGTTCCCCTTCCTTTGGCCTCACTTACTTCACCAGCCTTGGATTCTGGATCCAACTCCAAACCTCCTGTTCACCTGACAGGCATGAGTCATCCAGGCATATCAAACCTCAGACTGTTGGCTTGGCTTTCCAGTTGTATCAATAGCCAGACAACCTATGCTGTCTTCCCCTGTCCGACATATACTTTTATCTTACCATATACCTTCAACACGTAAACTCTATTCCAGTAAGTGGAAAAGATTTGTGTACTGGGCACATCAGAATCAGGCTGAACCTTTTTCAGCTCTGATACATCACATCCTTGAGTTTTTGGCCCTACTTTTTAAACAAGGAGCTAGTTCCTCACCTGTTAAAGTTCAGTTAGCAGCAATATCAAACTTTCACATTGCATATGAGAGTTCCTCAGTAGCCTGTCATAAGTTGTGCAGAGCTTTCATGTGAGGCAGTCTACTTTTAAGACCTCCTTTTAAGGACCCTACTTCCCCATGGGACCTCACTCTGGTATTGCAGGTACTTGCATATTCCCTCTTTGAAACAACAGCTAAATGTGACCTTAAATATCTTTCTTGGAAAACAGTTTTTCTAGTAGTCATTTCATCTACTAGATGAATTTCAGAAGTTCAAACATTGTCTTCAAAACCTTGTTACTTTATTTTTCACAAGGATAGAGTTACATTACACATTAATGTATCCTTTCTTCCCAAGGTAGTGTCAGAATCCAATATCAATCGATCCATTCATTTGTCAGTATTCTTCCCCAAATTTGCTAACAAAGGTGAATACATGTTACATTTATTGGACGTTCATAGACAATTGCATTTTTACCTGCAGAGGACAAAAGACATAAGAAAAACAGTTCAGTTACTTGTTTCCTTTACAGACTTAAAATTGAGTAAACCAGTTGCCAAAGTAACTTTAACCAAATAGCTAACTGATTTGTATCTCATTTATTTACAAAAAATTGTATTACCTTACCAGAACCAGTATGAGCTTATTCACCTAGATCCATGGCAATGTCTTCAGTTTTCCAATCCAGAGTGTTCATGGACAACATATGTGCAGCAGGTACGTGGGCTACTCCCCACACCTTCATTACTCATTATAAATTGGATCTGGTCTCCAGAGGTAGAGCATCATTTGGTTCAGCTGTGCTTAGGAATATCCTTTCTTAGAGTCCACCCAGGAGTCTAGATAGTTGGGGACTTTGTCCCATCAGTTGAGAATAGAAATAAAATTGGCAACATCAGATAAAGAAATTATATAATTACCATAACGTTCCATCTATGTTGTCCATTGTTATTCATCCTCAACTTCCTGCCTACCAACCCCTGTCCTTTCTATTTACAAACTTCTGGAAGAATGATTTTTTTAAGGGACATTACTGCCCTTTATATTGAACTCTAGATATAGTCTTTTTCTGTATTGAATGCATACATTTTTACATTTTCTTTATTTATGCTTAGTAAATATTTCCGTTCTGGTAAAAGTCATCAAACAAGATCTGAGGGATCTTAGGGTTGGTGCATTATGGGTAAGGGAGAAGCTTGGATATTTTTGTTGCCACAAGCTTTATCAACAGCCAAGGATCTGAACTCATCAGTTGAGGAAGAATGAAAATGGACAACACCGATGGAACGTTATGGTAAGTACATAACTTCTTTTTTAATATGCTGCCTATAACACTTACCATCAAAAGTAAAAGGAAGGTGAAGGGAAATGATAAATCTGATACATTTCTTTCATTTTATAGAGGGTGATACCACCATCGTCAGTGTTAAGGGTGATGTCAGCCTTTTGTACAAAGTGATACCACCATTCTCATTGTCAGTTTTGATGTAAGCCTGTAAGAAAAACTAGTCCACTCAGCTCCTAATTTCCTGCCCTGACTGTTAAAATAAAAGGGAAATTGTTTTAACTAACTTTTATGGCTATAGACATAGTGCATGTCCTCATAATCAGAGGCAAAAGGAAAATATGTTCACTTGTTCATTTCTTTCACACAATTCAAACATAGTTGATCACCAAACAGATGACCTGATGTTGTCAATCTTCACTTAATCTTGACTGTGGGTTTGGTTCCATATCTCGCAATCAACTCGGGCGCTATTCCAACTCGAGCCTTCCAAAAACTCTGAAGCTTAGCTTTTGCCCATAATGCTCCTCTCAGAATTACTTCAGATCTTGTTTGCCACTTTTAGTGACCAGACACCTTCCTCCTCTACAGCTCTCAAGCAGCTTATTTTTTTTAAAAAAAACTATTGTTACTTATTCTTTAGTGTTATTTTGCTTACCCAGCTCCTCTCTAGGGTCTTTTCCTGAACACACTAGTGTTTTCTGTCTTAATACCATTGTTGGTAGCACGTCTTTCCCTCTTTCCCTCTTTCCCTCTATTTTCCTTTTTGGTAAATATTTAGTATCATTGTTGGTACTTTTTTCTTTCACTTCAGCGTTCCCCTCTACCATAATGATAACCCTTCCATACCATTGTTGGTATGTACTTTCTTCCCATTTAATTAAAAAAGTTAACTTTTCCTTCTTTCTGTCCACAAGTGTGTGTGTGTGTGTGTGTGTGTGTGTGTGTGTGTGTGTGTGTGTGTGTGTGTGTGTGTGAGAGAAAGGGTACTTCTGGATTCAAAAGATGTCAGAAGTGCGATAGAAAACTACCAAACTCAGATGGACACTTTCTGTGTGTCTACTGCTTGGGCCCGGTGCATCTTCAAGAAGACTGCACTATTTGTCACAGCTTCAGCCACTGGGCCCTTGTAGAATGAAAAAACAAGCTGATTTTGAAAGGCCTTATTAAATTGGATTTTCGACAAGGCCATATCTGGTTCATCTAAATCCGCCACCGATGTTAGCTTTCCTTTTTCTTCCACATCTACCGGGTATGAGGGGCCTAAGAAGAGGAGTCAATCAGTTCTGACAGTTTCATTAACACCACCTACAAAAATGGCTAAAACCTCCCCGATTCCCACAGTTTCTGCAGAACCAAACATGAAACGTCTCCAAGCCTCAGTGCTGGTTTCTTCACTGAGTATTTTGAGACCTACAATTACCATGGACAAAACTTCAGTACACCTTCTCTCCTTGGTTCCATCTGTTTCAGAACCAAAGGAGGTCTCCTTTGAAAATAGGCCTAGGACAACATACTCTCCATCAGTGTACCCCTTTTGAGATTGACCTACAAGCCCGTTCTTGGAGAAACTCCATTCCCCATCGTTCTCTTATCCATTCCACCAAGAGCCTCACAGTGTCTGATGTTTTGAGGCTGGTGGACCAGCTTCTGGTGACAAGGGGTTTAGCTTCTTCATCAGTTCCTAGCTTCCCTGGCTGTGGAACCTTACCCATTGTTTCAGCTGTTGTTCCTCTTCCTGTGACTCCAGCTAAGTATTCAGAGTTCCTGGTGCCAACAGTCCTGGTTTCAACTCTCTCGGTGCTGATCAGATGCATCTCCATCACTGATAACTGCTCTAAGCTCTTCGGTTCTGCCTGAACTGGAGACCTCTCGGGGTCATAGCTTTGTTGTCAGTTCTAGGGAATGTGGTTCTACTCTGGTGTTGTCAAGCTCCCCATACTCCTTTGGGCTTTGGCACACATGACCTCAACACTGTCTTCAGCTTCAGAGGCATACTTCTCGGTGCGGGAAGGGACCACAGTTCAGAAGGAGTCTATTTCGGTTCCAGGCTCCCATTCCTGTAAGGAGGAGGCCTGCTTTCCAGGCCATGGAGAGGGCCTTGTCTACTGTGGGCTCAGAGTTGCTACCACTTACATCGGACTAACAAACCTCCCCTACCCCTTGCCCAGAGCTTCCTAGAGCCTCTACTGTGGAACAGCAGGAACAGAAACCTCACGATCCAATCATGGTGGTCATGTCCTCTTCAGACACTTGTCTGGCCCATCTCACCAAGGAGATACCCCTGAAGAGGTAGTGCAAGAGGAAGCACGTGGACTCCCCTGAAGAGTTTTGCACAGAAGATACTGATGTTGATGAAGGTGAAGGTTCCCCATAGTCACCCCCAGAAGATGTCTTCTTTGGAGTCATACTAGAGATCCTGAAACAGAGGGGGTGGCTGGACCTCCCTTCAACCTTTTTCAGAGGAATTGGTATACCTGGAGGCTTTCCATGCCCAACCGTCTACCTCCTGGATCTCTCCATCCACTGGTCATCATCATCATCATCATCATCATCATCTTCTTTCGGCTTTTCCTGTTAGGGGTCACCACAGCGGATCATCTGTTTCAATTTCTTCCTATCCTCTGCATCTTGCTCTGTCACACCAACCACCTGCATGTCCTTTCTCACCACATCCATAAACCTTATCTTAGGCCTTCCTCTTTTCCTGTTACCTGGTAGCTTCATCCTTAGCATCTTTTTCCCCATATACTCAGCATCCCTCCTCAGCACATGTCCAAACCAATGTAATCTTGCCTCTCTGGCTTTGTCTCCAAACCTTCCAACCTGGGCTGACCCTCTAATATACTTATTCCTAATCCTGTCCACCCTCGTCACACCCAGTGCAAATCTTAACATCTTTAACTCTGCTACATCCAGCTCAAACTCCTGCCTTTTTGTCAATGCCACTGTCTCCAACCCATATAACATAGCTGATTAAACTGATTGTGCAGTGGGCTTGGGATACCTGATTCCATTAAGCCAATTCCTAAGAAACCAGACTGCATTTTATCAGCTCCTCAGGATCAGCAGTATTGGGTTAAAGGAATACCAGTAAATGCCATGGTGGTAGTGGCAGACAGATCAGGTCTGATGAAGTTTAACATATGGTTTAAACGGAAGTGCTAACCTGATTTTTTTTTATTTTTAGAAAATAAAGGATTTTATGTGACAACTCAACCTTCTGGGTTTGTTCCTTAACCCTATTTTGCTGCCAGTGGAGTTTGTGAACTGCTTTTGTTTCAGTTCTGAGTTTACATTGTGTCTTTTACAATAACGTCTAAAGCAATAAAAAGTAACAAGAAACATTACACATAAGATGAAATAGAGTACAAACTGAAATGCCGGTATACAGATCAAATTATAGTTGTCACATAAGAAAGTGTGAGTACTAAAAATATGAACATACAACATATTTACAAGAATTAGAAGCAATGCCAAAACACTTCCTAAGTAGAGGTTGTAAAATGTGAATAGACAGAGGTATACGGGAGGTTAAGTGGGGTGATTGCAGTGACAGATCTTGGAGTTAAGCAGGTGAAATTTTAGTGACTTTTTAAAGTTGATAGCAAGAGCTATACTTCTGATATATAATGGGAGTTTGTTCCAGCTATGAGAGGCATACTATTTATAAAGGGTTTTGCCTATATTTTTACAGGGTTTGTAGGTCAGTAGCAAGAATTGGTTGGAACTACGAAGAGGACAATTGGGGGTGTAATAGGACAGACGTTTGGAACTTGATGGGCAGGTAGTGGGGTTATTGAGAAAGGGAGTGAGCAGTCTGGAGTTTAGTGAGATTATTAAGTTGATGTGGGAGTTCAAGCCAGTGAAGTTTCTGAAGGACCAGGCAGTGGTGGGAGGAGTAGGGGTGATTTACAGCAAATCTAGCAACTTTAATATATGTTGATTTGAGTTTGTGAATAAGGGAAGATTGTAGGTTAGTAATGATAGGGGAGGCATAGAGTAGGGTGGGTACTAAGAAAATATACCAAATGAAAACAGTCCTTGAACCAAATAAGGAATCAGATGCAAAAAACAGAGAATACAAGAAAAAAAATCACTACATGTAGCTAAAGAGGGTAAAGAACATAAATTTAGCTTTATGGTACTAGAGATTCTGCATAGTACCAAGAGAGGAGGTGACAAATAATAGAACAGAATCTAGTGATCAGAAATGGATTTTGCGCTTTCAAGCTGATAAACCTGGTTTAAACAATAGAGTTTCCCTGAAACCCTTCCTTAAATCACGGCCATTAAATCATTGATCTCTCTCTTTTAATATTTTATCATATATGTTTCAATAGTCCATCTTTTCTTATTTTTTACTACGTATTTGTTACCATTTTTAAGTACATATTGTTCATTTAGTCTGTTTTATTCAATTTTTTAATGATCTATATATTCTACAGATGTATTTTATCACATGGCTTTTAGCTATGATGCACATTTTATCTGATTTTTGATTGGATGTTTTAGTGTTTAAAAATGTAACTGTTATTCTATCTTTGTTGGTCTGATGAAGCGGATATTATTCTGAGAAAGCGCTTACATACTACAATAAAGGACATATTGATTTTCACTGCTGTGTGGAACCAGATTATTATTTTTTTTTTCTTGTATCCTCTGGGTAGTAAGAAAGTTTGAGCAAGGGCATATTTGGATTCTGCACTAATGTATTTTTTGTTTCTCTAAAGTAGGCCTAATTTTTGGTGTTTTTTTTTTTTTTATGCTTTGTTGGACATGTTCAAATTTTAGTTGGTCATCAATAATGGTGCCAAGGAGTTTAGTTTGTGTTTCACCTTTTATAATAGTGTTGTTGAGAGAAGAGATATAAAAGATAGATTTACAGTGGGAGAGGGAGTTAGGCAGAAAAAGGAGGAGTTTTGTTTTATCGGGATTGAGGACGAGCTAATTGTCATTGAGACATCTTTCTACAGAAGAAAATGAGTTTTGTGTAGTAGTTAACAGGTCTGTCAAGTTTTCAGAGACAGATGTCAATGTGGAGTCATCTGCATATTGGACGATATAGGCATGACTGCAAGAAGTATGGATGTTATTGGTAAAGATGTTGAATGGCAGAGGGCCAAAGATGGAGCCTTGGGGTACCCCAGTTTGGATAGAGAGGAAAGGAGAGCAAGAGTTAAGTCATCTAACTGATTGTTGTATGTTAGAGAGTGAGCTGGAGAACCAGTTGAGGGCAGTGTGAGACATGTTGAGATGAGATAGTTTGGAGAGGAGTAGAGAGTGAGAAACAGTGTCAAAGGCTTTAGACAGATTGAGGAACAGGCAAGATACAAGTTTGTTGTTGTCTGTGGCCATAGCAACAGTTACAGAGAAGGAAATAAGGGCAGTGGAGGTGCTGTGTTTAGAGCAAAACCCATGTTGTGTAGGCGTGAGGAGGTTTTCTTGGATAAGATATGTAATTAGTTGAGAGTGGATACATTTCTCAAGAATTTTAGACAAAGAAGATAGGATAGCAGTGGGTCTGAAGTTGCTAGGTTCAGTTGAATTACCACCCTTGTGTAGCGGTATAGAGTAGAAAGATTTCCAGGGGTAAGGAACTATGGATTCTTGAATGGATCTATTGGTTAAAATAGAGACAGGAAAAGCAATCAAGTCAGCAGCTGCTTTAAGGAACCGAGGAGGAAGGTTGTCAGTAGAGGGAGAGCAGGGTTTAAGTTTCAGGAGTAGTTTTCTGATGTAGGAAATAGAGACCGGTTTGAATGAGAAAGTGTTGGCATTGTCAGTCTGAATGAGAGGGGTAAAATGGTTTGTGTTACAGGCATCTGTAGTAGAAGAGGAGTTATTAGAAATGAGCTTGGCAATAGTCTCCATGAAGTATTTGTATTTGTTAAGAAGTGTTGCAGTCTCTGTTGGGGTGTTATTAGGGAAGGGGTTGGGGGAATTTGGGGTACCAGGATGGAGAATTTTGTTAATAGTACTCCAAAATATTTTAGGGTTGGTGTAGTGGTTAGTTTGAGTTTGGATGTAGTATTTTTTCTCATCGTGGGGAACGTTTTTTTTTTTTTTGGTGAGGTTCCTAAGTTCTCTGCAGTCTTGTAACTGTGAGAGTAATTTAAATTTTAACCAGAGTTTCCAAACCTTATCTCTTTTTGCATTGAGGGAGAGAGTATTTGTAGTGAGCCAGGGGGCATAGTTGGATTTAACCCTGATTTTCCTTAAGGGAGCTAGGGAGTTCAGGATGTCAAGAAAGATGTGGTTAAATTTAAGTACAGCTTCATTAAAGGGCAGAGAGTGCAGGAAAGACCAGTTGATAGAGGAAAGATTATTACAGCTTGTGAGTTTTCTACAGTCTCTGTAGAGGTGAGGTCTCTGTAGTTGGGGGGAGTAATGATAGATGCGAGTTGGCAGGTAGTCGCTTATAGTGCTGGATTGGGTACAGGGATTATGGTACATGTGAGGTTTGTTAGTGAGGATCCAATCTAGAGTGGACTTGGGTATGTTTTTATTTAGGTAGATGGGGGTGGAGATCAGTTGGGAAAAGCAGTGGAGATTGATGCTGTGTTGGGGGAAGTGAATATTTGGGTTATTCCAATATATGTTAACATCTCCAAGGATTAAAGTTTCATAGGTAATATTTTCTGATAATCAAAAAAGTATTTGTTCAAGGATTGAGATATTTTTACCTGACAGGATGTAGATGGATACAATAGCACACTTTTTGTGGGTGTTTAAGTGACAGTTTAAAATGAGAAGCTCAGCATGTTGAAAGTTTGGGATGGAGACAGTAAGTGGGGAGAGATTAAACTGTTCAGAATAGAATACGGTAATACCACCACCTTTTTTTGGAATTTTATATAGTTGGTACATATTAAATCCTGGAGGTAAGATTTCAGTATCTGAAATGTGGGGTTTAAGCCACGTTTCAGATAGGGCTAGGGTTTGGGGTTTGTTAAAGGCTGTCTAAGAGTGAAGGTCGGTAATTTTATTGACTAAGCTTTGTGGGTTTAATGAGAGGATGGTTAGTTGTTTTGACGGAGGGGAGGAAATATTTGGTGATAGCAGAGGGGATGTGGGGGTAGTATTAGCAGAGAGAGTGAGAGTGGTAGGGGAGGGTGGGCCTGGGTTTGGATGAATGTCACCAAAGAGGAGTAAAGAAATGTAGAAGAGGATTGGTTGAAGAGTGTGGAAGTCATAACTGGAAAGTTTTTAAGTTTCAGTTTTGGAGAAGTAGGAGTAGTGGAAAGGATGTAGAGTTTGAGAAGGCAGATGTAGGAGAATTGGAGTAGTGAGGATGACATAGCGTAGAAATTATTATTGTTATTTATAGTAGGTAGGCAGGTGCTGATGGGAGTTGGTTGAATATGGTTTAAGTTACAATGATAGCTAGTGAGGAAGGAGAGGAAGAACAGTGGATGTAGAAGGTATGGGAGGAACATGATTAGTGAATGGCTATCTAGTATCAGAAGAGAATTGGGACAGTGCAGTGGAAAATGTGGGAACAGTGCAAAGTGGGAAAGGAAGTATTAAGTTTGTAGGGGAGGGGGAATATTTTTAATGTCAAAGTGTTAAAGTGTGGGTAGCAAGGTGATAGGTTGAAGTATGAGGAAGGGATGTGGTTATGTAATAAGGCTTGGGTACAAGTCTAGGTGTTGCAGGGGTGGGTGGGAGAGCAGCATGAGCCCAAGCGGGCTGATCTAGACAAGGGAATGCATGCAAAATGGGCTACAGAGAGTAATCTTGACCCCTATTCTGCACCACTCGATAGGGTATTAGAGTTTTTAGCATCACTTTTCGATGCAGGAATGTCTTCCTTGACCATATATGTACATTTAACAACAATTTTAATTTTCATACTGGTCTAAATGATACAGCTCTAATGTCCCACAGATTTTGCAAAGTCTTTCTAAAAGGAACATTGATGCTCAGACCACCATACAAAGACCCTTCTTTATCTTGGGACTTGAATCTGGTGTTACAGTCTCTAATTCCCCATTTGAACCATCCACAAATTACAATTTGAAGTATTTATCTTGGAAAACCTTATTTTAATTGCTATTATTTCTGCTAGCAGAATATCTGAGCTACAAGCCTTATCCTGCAAGCCTCCTTACCTAATCTTTTGTAAGGATAGGGTGTCCTTGAGAACAAATACCTCCTTTCTACCAAAATAGTGTCTGAGACTAATATCAATGAGACTAATATCAACCAGACTATACAGCTTCCTGTATTTTCCCCCAAATTTTCAAACAAGGGTGAATATTGTCTGCATTTGCTAGATGTTCATAGACAATTACATTTCTACCTTCACAAAACAAAATAATTCAGAAATTCTGGTCAGTTGTTTGTTTCATTCTCTTCTGCTACTCTAGGCAAACTAGTTTCTAAGGTTACTCTAGCTAAATGGCTCAAGGACTGTATAACCTTCATTTATAACAAAAGGAAAGTGCAGCTACCAGGGTATTTGGCTCGATGGTGCTCAGGAATATACTTTTGTGAGACCTCCCAAGATTTAGATAGCTGGGAACTCTGTCCCACAGTCAAGGATTAAGTGAAGACTGACAACATCAGATAAAGAAGTTATGTCTTACCATAACATTCCATCTATGTTGTCGATCTTCACTTATCCTTGACATTCCTACCATCCTTCCCCCTCCCTTTCGGGTTTCTTGGTGGAATGGATCTATCCCAATAGATTGTGTTTCCCTTTTGTGAATACAGATATGGTCTTTGATCTGTTATTACTGTCTTTCACTGTGTTGTGCAAACTCAGTCTAAGGTAATCCTCAGAGGAGCATTATGGGTAAAAGCTAAGCTCGAGTGTTTTTGGAAGGTGCGAGCTGGAATAATGGCTGAGTCGGTTCCGAGATACTGACCCAAACCCACAATCAAGAATAAGTGAAGATCAACAGCACAGATGGAACGTTATGGTAAGACAACTTATTTTTTTCAACGTGGTTGACTAATTCCCCCAACTCACTGCAGGTCATTCCAAGAATATAATTTTGTAGCTGTTTATTCCTGCTGTCCTTCATCCAACTATCATCTATTTAGTATGTTTGTTGTCTTAACCCACCTTGTACCTCCCACGTCTGTTTTCATTCAAGCCTTGAAAGCAGCTCACGCTTAAAGTTTAGAATGTTGGCTTTTTTGAATGCTGTATTAAAGTTTAAGTATTTTTCTGTATGGTGACTGATATTTGATTGCAGCTATATCAGAAAGCAAACATTTTAAACTCATGTTTTTTCTTTCTGCATTCTTCATTTACAGTGCTGTAGGTAAAACCTGCCTCCTGATCAGTTACACGACAAATGCATTTCCTGGTGAATACATCCCTACAGTGTAAGTATCATGCTGTTTTTTGTGGAGGGGCTATGACTAGATGTATAAAGGCATTTGCAGAGGTAAATTATTAGAGTAGAGAATGTTCATTCTTTTGTTTAATTTGATTTTTTAAGAACCAAAAGAACGAAAATTGTTACAAAACACTGCCAAAGACAAGGTATGGTGTCACGAAGGTATCCTGAGTTAGCAGGCTTCCAAAGTGAAGCACTGAAGCTAAACGAAGCTTCGGTAACTGGAGTAAAAATCACACTGATGCAAGTAAATAATAGATGAAAGCCGTTAGTTTTAATGAATCAAACCAGAAAGGTAAAAAGCAAAACCAATAATGTAAAACGCTCCCAAGTGCGTTTTTCGTTCAAGTCACTGCTTGAACTTCCTCAGACTTACAACAATATTCAAACCAAATGTTTCTTAAATACTCTAATTAATTAGATTAGGTAATAAGTTAATTAATTGGTTAAAAACAATTTTACAGGAACAAAGCTGAAGGACAACCTTCACATACGCTAAAACCAAGTACTAAAAAAATAGCAAATAATGAATGAATAATAATCATCATAAATAGTAATAAATCATAAATCATAATGAATCAACCACTCAACGGACCTAAGCTAATAAAAGGGGTTAAATTGTCAGTTAAAGTTGTCACATGTATAAAAAATGATAATAAATGAAAAATAATAAAGAAAAATATATATATAAAATATGAAGAAATGTGCAGAAACATATCTACTGGTAAAATATTACACCAAATACACAAGGCCTGTTGTTGTCCACAGTAATGAAAATAGAAATAATGATATCTGATGACTTCATGGTGATTGACCAAATTATGTCTGACCAAACTAACTGTGTTAATGACAGCCTTCTGAAACTACAGTTAGAGAAGAAGGAATTATGTTGGCAGTTACGTTTGACAGCATACAAAGCACCTGGCCTTAATGAATATTACTCAATTATGTGCATCCTTAAATTGAATTGTTTACTAAGATAGATTAGTTTCCCTTGCACAATTAACACTTAGTTGATGTACACTATAGTGTGGTACCTTGAGTTTGAATGTTTCACTTAAGGTCCCTGACTTGGTTATTTACTACAGGTCTTATATTTCATTAACATACTCCATTATATTTCATTACATTTTATTGTATATACAGACACATGGTGTCCACTTTTGTCACAGTTTTCAATATAAATATAAAATACATAAAATATACGTATAAATGTACACATATATACATATTTTTTTAATGATTTTTACTTCATAGTTTCATAGTTTCATAGTAGTGTACTAGGCTATCTGCCCGGGGGCATTTATAAGCCTAGCCAACAGTGATGTGGCTTTACGCCACCCCATACTATATAGTTGCGCCTCTCTAGTAGTGACACATGTGGAACCCCATTATTTAGTAAACTATACCTCTGTCTAGTAGTGACACTGAGGTCACGTAAACTTGCGATCTCCCATCCATGCATCGAGATTTTTCTTGAACAGTGCCAATGAAGGGCTCTGTCTCACGTGAACTGGGATTTTGTTCCAGAGTATGGGTAACCTCTGTGTTATGAATCTACCCCTCCAGCATGTCCTATTCATATTTGTGCAGAGGTTGAAATCTTTAGCTCGTGTGGTTCTGGTGGATTTGGATTTTTTGAGATGGAGCATGCCCATCAATTCCTGGTTGGACATGGCCCTGTATGTTAGGCACAAATCACCTCTGAGCAGGTGGTATGCTACTGAATAAAGCTGGAGTTTCTTTAATCTAGCTGGATAAGGCACATGTTTTAGACCTATGATCCTCTTGGTGAGGTACTTCTGGGGTCTTTCCAGTTGTTGCATGTGCCGGGTGAGATACATCCCAAATGGAGCATTATATTCAATCATGGGCCTGACAAGGGAGGAATACAGAGGTACAATGACCTCCTTTGATCTGGATGAGAATCCTTCATGATGAGATGGGCAAGGTAGAAAGTCTTTCTGACCACTTTGGCAACATGGTTGTCAAAGGAGAGGTCACTATCGACTTGAGTCCCCAGGTCTCTGATTACATCTTCTGTATTCAGTGGGTTATTGTCTACGTGATAGTTTGTGGGTACTTTGTTTTTCCCAAAGGGGATGACTATACATTTTTTGGCGTTAAGTTTCAGGCCATGATTCCGGCACCAGTTGTCCGTTTCAGTGAGACCTTTCTGTAGGATGTGTGTGTCGGCAGGTGAATCCACTATGGCACCCAGTTTGCAGTCATCTGCAAACTTTGTCAGCCATAATCTTTCCATATTTGCTTTCACATCTGAGAAATAAATGCCGAATAGGAGTGGACCCAAGACTGAGCCCTGTGGGACACCACTTGTGACGGGTTTTGAGTCTGACATGGCTCCAGCAATTTTAACCTTATGGGTTCTGTTTTTAGCCAATTTGCTACCCATCTTGTGACATATGGATTTACATTTAGGCTGCTGAGCTTGTCAATGATGCCAGAGTGTGGTATTGTGTCAAAGGCCTTAGCCAAGTCCAAATAGGCTGTGTGGACAGCCTTGCCCTCATCGATGGCACTAGTGACTGTCTCAAAGAAGTCAACCAGGTTTAAGAGGCAGGATCTGCCTTTACAAAACCGAACTGTGTGGGATCAAGGGTCTGCAGATCCCCAATGTCGCCATTTATGAGTTCCATGATGATTCTTTCCATAGCCTTACAGATCAGGCTGGTCAAACTTATGGGGCGGTAGTTACCTGGGTCAGTAGAATTTCCCCTTTGTGGAGTGGGACCACTGTTGCTGTGCGCCAGTGTTCAGGTACATATCCTGTAGTGAGGCTAAGATTGAATAGAGTTCTTAGGGGCGGGTTTAGTTCATCTTGGAGTTCACGTAACACGCAACCGGGAATACCATCGGGTCCCATAGATGCTGTGTTTTTTGCCTTGTTGAGTGCTGATTTCACCTGTGTGTCTGTGATGACAGGTAGGTTACATTCAGCAGGGATAGTTACTTCATCTTTACGGGGTGAGGGAGGGGAGAAATTTGCACTGAACCTATCTGCCAGAATGTTGGCAATGTCAGTAGGGTCAGTGAATTTTTTGTCATTGTGTACTAGCTCAGAGCATATCTGAGAATTTCCTCCCAAGGTTCTGACATAATTGAAGAAGGCTTTGTGATTGTCTTTGGTATCCTTGGCAATCTTTTTCTCAAAGTTTGCTTTAGATGTTTTATGAGAGAGCGTAGTTTTTTACTTGTGCTGATCAGGGAAGCCTTTCCCTTGTGGGATTTGGCTCTGTCCTGCAGTAGCTTCCTTCTTTTGTTGTACAGTTTGTTTATAGCCGGGGTCCACCAAACTGGGCGTTTTCCCTTGGTGGAGAGGGTCTTGGTTTTAGTTGGGATTGCCTGATCCATGCATTCCTGGAGATGTCCGTAGAAGGCTTTTGTGAAGGATTCAGCATTTTGGGATGTGGTTTCCATTAACCCAGTAGGCTTAAAGGATATCATTTCTGACTTAAGGAGCGCAAAGTCAGCTTTTGAAAAGTTTTTCACTGTAGTCTTTTGATCTGGGGGTGGGATATGTACATCCAACGTGATCAGTTTATGATCAGATCTTACTAGTGAGGGATTTATATCCGGTGCGGAGCATTTGGACCCCATGTTTGTGATAATCAGGTCAAGTATATTATCTCTCCTCATAGGAGAGGTGACCAGTTGCTCCATAGCATTTGAGTTTATGAATTCCAAGAATCTTTGGGCCAGGGTGTTAGGGCTAGAATAGTGGGCCCAGTCTATGTTAGTAATTGAAGTCACCCAATATGATGGTGTTTGGTGTGACATTCATATCCTCCAGTGTTTTCAGGAATGCTTGATGGGATTCCTGGGATTGGGAGGGTGTTCTATAACATGCGACCAGTTGTATGGCAGTTTTGCCTATGGTGAGTAAAACTTGTATGGTTTCTGATGCTTCATGAGTAGCCACCAATCGAGAGGTGTAGGTGTCCTTTATGAAAATGGACACTCCTTTGTGGTTCGGCCTGGAACTTGAGGCCGAAACGCATGATATGAGGTATAGCCTGGTAGCTGGAGTGCTCTCAGGAGCCTTGAACCAGGTTTCAGTTACTGCACAGACATCGATGTTCTCCATACTGAGAAGTGCTTCGAGTGCCTGCATCTTGAGATTTAGACTTCTGGCATTGAGCAGCATTACCCTTAATTTTTTTCCATTTTTGTTTTTTATGGAGGTTGATTTGTCCTTTGAGCATTGCCTAAAAAAGGCACTATGGGGGTGGCAAGAGCCTTGGCCAGTATCCGGAAGCCCAGTGGTGACAGGTGCAAGCCATCCCTTGAAGCAACGTGGCTTGTCCAGCATATCATCCCAGGCTGACAGACATTGGATCCCCTAGAATGACACCAGTGATTAAGCCAATTGTTAAAAATGATCATTTTGTCTTTGTACTGAGGCATCATTCTTGGCGAAGGCAGGATGCTGCTCAGGGTCAGGGTCATACCAGTCTGGGCTACATAATCGGAGAGCTCCTCAATGTCTCTTTTCATGTAGTCCAGGGAGGTACGTCTCAGGTCATTCACACCCGCATGGACAATGACTGAATCATATTTGTACTTGCTTTGGAGTGACCTGAGTGCGTGTGTAATGTGGCGGATCCTAGCCCCGATAGGCAGCTCAGCGCTACCCTCTCCTTATTCAGCCTGGTAAGTGGAACATCGGTGTGTCTGACTATAGAGTCACCTATTACTAATGTCTCTGGCATAGTATTTTGCCTTAGGGGCTGTGATTGTGTGACACACCTGTTGCTTGAGGTATGTGTTGTAGGTGTTGTGTTTTGTGGGGTGTATTTCTGGGTGTCTGCTTTGGAGGCCTCTGTTGTTTTGGTAAGTTCTTTACAAGAGCCTCCGAGTATGTCTTTGTGTTTTTATGTGTTTGGTTTGCATTGGTGGTGGTTATATGTGTGACTGGTTTTGCTTTGGGTGTGGGTACCATCTCTTCCTGACTGGTCTTGCCAGTCCTGAGTTGAGAGAGTTCAGCCTCCAGTCTGGCTATATAGTTGCATCTCTCACAAGTATATGTGTTAGTAGGAAGGAGGAGAGGGTTGTCTGTGTACATGAGACAATTGTAACATTGTCTTAAGATTCCCAGATTAACCAGCTGAACAAGAGAGGATGCTAGTGGTCTACCACACATACTAGAATATTATAAGGAGTGTTGTGCCTTTAAGGGAAGTGGGTATTCACAGGGGTAGTGGATGCCTGTGGTGCTTACTTTAGGGTAAGAGTGCTTGGTTTTATTATGAGTGCTTGCTAAGGATAGAAGTTCAAAACAAGTGCTAATATATACAGCTAGATAGACTGAGTAGAGCTTCTAAGGGAAAAATTGAAGAGCAGACTTGGCGGAGCCAGAAAAGTTAAAACCTGTATAGAATAGTTTACACCTGTATAACCGCTGTTGCGCTTAGGTGCCCGCAAAACGCCCTGAGGTGGATTTTTATACAGGGAACTTGAAAAGAGCTGGAAATGGTCCAAGGCAACCAATGAATTACAGCTCAAGTGCTGAGATCACTTCCCCAGGGACAGATAGGCTGCTCAAGGCTCCCCACTCCCACTGGTGAGCTCAGAAACTTCCTTCTATCCAAGTAAGGCAATGGCCAACACAGGAACTACACACAGCCCAGAATACAGCAAAGCCTGTATACTGGTCTTAACTAGTCGAGCAAAGGCGGGAAAACAAGGAGTATTTTTTTTTTTTGTTTTTAGAAAAGAACACAGAAATGCAGTTAGGCAAACAGTAAAATCGATTAACACAGGCTAGCACACTTTAGTGAGCAGCCTCAGCAATTAAATTAGCAAAAAAAACAGTAGTATTCGACCAGAGTCGACCAAAATGCTACTTTTAAGTGCAGATACTTTAGAATGCAGCAGAAAAAACACAAAACAGTTGTATCTTATTAAATGAAAGCCAGAGAGGACAATGCAGATAAAAAAAGCCAAAAAGTACTTAAATCAGGAAAGTGGTCGCTTCTTTCAGTTCTCTGTAGCCAGGACCCCTCTGCAGGACCACGTGGAGCTCTGCTTGGGTATATAGCCAAAAAAACGCCCTGAGGCGGATTTTTATACAGGGAACTTGAAAAGAGCTGGAAATGGTCCAAGGCAACCAATGAATTACAGCTCAAGTGCTGAGATCACTTCCCCCAGGGACAGATAGGCTGCTCAAGGCTCCCCACTCCCACTGGTGAGCTCAGAAACTTCCTTCTATCCAAGTAAGGCAATGGCCAACACAGGAACTACACACAGCCCAGAATACAGCAAAGCCTGTATACTGGTCTTAACTAGTCGAGCAAAGGCGGGAAAACAAGGAGTATTTTTTTTGTTTTTTGTTTTTTTAGAAAAGAACACAGAAATGCAGTTAGGCAAACAGTAAAATCGATTAACACAGGCTAGCACACTTTAGTGAGCAGCCTCAGCAATTAAATTAGCAAAAAAAACAGTAATATTCGACCAGAGTCGACCAAAATGCTACTTTTAAGTGCAGATACTTTAGAATACAGCAGAAAAAACACAAAAACAGTTGTATCTTATTAAATGAAAGCCAGAGAGGACAATGCAGATAAAAAAAGCCAAAAAGTACTTAAATCAGGAAAGTGGTCGCTTCTTTCAGTTCTCTGTAGCCAGGACCCCTCTGCAGGACCTCGTGGAGCTCTGCTTGGGTATATAGCCAAAAAAAAACGCCCTTTATTAATTTTTATTTGTTATTTTTAACATATTAGTAATAGTGGAGTAGAATCCTGTAGGGAATACGACCTCTATTCCACATATTTAGAGACGTTAAGATACAGTACATTTCAAATCTAATATTTAACATCTAACTTTCATTGTAATCTAACATACAATATTACACATACAGCATATATATTTACATTTTTACATTTTTACTTTTATTTTATCTATTTTCATCTTATGTGTAAGATATATTTATACACACATATATATATATTTTTTTTTTATTTTTTTATTTTTTTATACATACATGAATGACTTGTATATATATTGTATACACAAAACAACATGTAACTGGATGTTAGTTTACTTATGTTTCTGTTCCCCACATTTCCCATGTCATTCATTTGACAAACTCATTACTGTCATCATTTCTATTTTCATTACTGTGGATAACAACAGGCCTTGTGTATTTGGTGTAATATTTTATCAGTAGATATGTTTCTGCACATTTCTTGATATTTTATATATATATTTTTCTTTATTATTTTTCATTTATTATCATTTTTTATACGTGTGACAACTTTAACTGACAATTTAACCCCTTTTATTAGCTTAGGTCCGTTGAGTGGTTGATTCATTATGATTTATGATTTATTACTATTTATGATGATTATTATTCATTTATTATTTGCTATTTTTTTAGTACTTGGTTTTAGCGTATGTGAAGGTTGTCCTTCAGCTTTGTTCCTGTAAAATTGTTTTTAACCAATTAATTAACTTATTACCTAATCTAATTAATTAGAGTATTTAAGAAACATTTGGTTTGAATATTGTTGTAAGTCTGAGGAAGTTCAAGCAGTGACTTGAACGAAAAACGCACTTGGGAGCGTTTTACATTATTGGTTTTGCTTTTTACCTTTCTGGTTTGATTCATTAAAACTAACGGCTTTCATCTATTATTTACTTGCATCAGTGTGATTTTTACTCCAGTTACCGAAGCTTTGTTTAGCTTCAGTGCTTCACTTTGGAAGCCTGCTAACTCAGGATACCTTCGTGACACCATACCTTGTCTTTGGCAGTAATTTGATTTTTTAACACACTTAGATAAGAATTGAACAATGTCTAAAACATTTCATAGAGCAGTAATATAAGTCTTCTACTTGCATTAGTTTGCAGCCTGCATGGTATGTGCACACCTTCAGTATTATCAATAAGACATTTGCATTTTTTGTGTTATTAAAACTGTAGGAGGAGACATTTTAAACCTGTAAAATGACGTTTCCTAACACGCATGAAGATGTATATAGAGACAGTACGAGTTTTGTTTATGTATTCCCATATTTCATTTCTCCTTTCTTAAACCGTTAGAATTTCCATTATAGATTCATAGGTAATTATTAGGCTAACAATTCCCATCCTTCCCAAATGTATCTTAAGGGGTATGTTAAGGCTTGGGCATGAGTGGTCAAGTGTTTATAGGCTGCCTCTGTCTACTAGAGACATAGGTGCCAGACCAGGGATCATTCAGCTTCAAGTTAATGTGGATAGTATAGGTACTGTGATGGGATATGAGCACAACTTGGATCCTGGAAATTATCCAAAGTGTTCAGGGGGCTCAAACATCTTCCAGATAGGTAGGGCAGTACCAGAAATATGCACATTTACACTCCTCCCCACAACTTAGAAGTATACATTTCTTCTTGTGATTTCTTTAGCAACTTTGTCAGAGTACTACTGAAAATAGTTGATCTTTGATTGTGAAATCATATGGAACTGTGAAATCATATGGAACAGAGAAATCATTAAGTTAAGGGACTTAAATTACTTAAGAATACTAATATATGTATGAACAATGAGAAAGGGAGTACAGTTTTGTCAGAACAATGTCTTATTGATTATGCCAGTTTCAGGACTGGGTGAATTGCTAAGTAGCTTCATGTGTCTGAACCACTTATTGGTAAGACTAATTCATAATAACTGCACATTTGCAACACATGTTGACTGCGGACATTTTAAACTGAAGAGATGTTGGAAGAAACTGAATTCAATTTGCAGGAAGCACTGTTGATGAATTAAATAAGCTTTTAGTAAGTAATCGCTAAACCATTAATTTTGTTCTTAAATACTAGTTTTGACAATTACTCTGCAAATGTAATGGTTGATGGGAAACCAGTCAATCTTGGTTTATGGGATACAGCTGGACAAGAAGATTATGACAAGCTGCGCCCTTTGTCATATCCACAGACGGTGAGTTTTCTAAGTTATTTCAGATCAACGTTGATAAAACATTTTATTTATTTGGAATATTTATCTTTGTAAGTTGGGGATTGTTTTTCTGCTGTGATGCAGTGCCACAACAAATCCAGCATATCTGTTCAAGCATGTATTGTGCTGATAGGTTAACTCACTGGGTCAGCAATGCCCCCCACACTACCGAAGAAAACAAGTGCCATGAAAGGATGATGGTCTGGGTAGCCACCATAACTGCCCACAGAGGTGTTGTATTTGTAATGGAAGCCCTACCCCTATATACTGGTGCTTCCATTGATAGCCACTGCCTGACATTAGGTGTGCACTAAGATCATCACTGCTGCTCCAAATTAGAAGCACCTCCCAAACTTACCCACAAGAGTAGTCTGGCTTTTGTTCTGAGTGGCTTTGTCTCCACCAACACTTATTCTGCCCTCCCCCAAAAAAGGCAGTAAGGTATAGTCTCATTCCTCCCCACCAGCCCCAACAGGTGTGTGAATCACTAATTGACCTCCACCTGGGTAATAGTCAGGGTTGTATCCCTCTGCACCATGACATTGGCATGAAAAACCTTTGTGTTATTGAGTTTTGGGGAAATTGTCCTAGTCAGTTAAACAAATAATGTGTTTGCTTGTGAGTATGCCCCACCATGTTATTTTTGGGTCCATCTGAATTATGTACCAAAAGTAGCAAATTGTTTACTCGTGTCTTTCTATAAGTTACATAAATGTAATGTATTGGTGTATATCCAAAGACAGTGAGAATTATTAATTGTTCATGATACTGAGCATTACTGCATTAGCCTTAGCTATATGGGTTATATCATGCTAAGGATATAACAGTCTGCCAGCTTCCAAAGCTTCAGGACACCTTCCATGCACCCAAACTGTCAGGCAACTCCAGCAGAGATGACTAAAAGACAAGTTTAGGTGTGAAGCCCTTCAGAGTTTTACTGCTGTTCGAGAGTATTCTCCTTTGAGGCTTTGAGGATCAATGGTCAACTTGTGCTTTCTTTTGCTGAGCAGATATTCCCTTTGGGGGAGAAAACCTTCCATTTTCTTAAATTTGTTGATGTTTTATTATTTTCTTCTGTGGGAAAGTTATTTGAAAGCTAGGCATGCTATGTTTTAACAGACTGTCTCAACACTGTAATTTAATTTTAAAAGGAGTCCTCGTTTTTTTCCGTCAGATTAAAAGTGGAAAATTTTGTGTTTATTTTACTTTTGTGGGTCTGGAATAGTGTTTTAAAGTGCTTTTTACTGTGTTTTTCTGTCAAAATTAACTTTTGTGGACTGGTAGTGTTTACTGGCAATTGCTGCCTATCTTCCATGGGAGGGCGGCACCATTTTTGGCTTGACCATGGAATAGACTACAGATCCCATGGTCGGTCCTTCTTCCAGGCACAAAAAGAAAAAACATAAGCAAACTACCTTTGCCACCACATCAGGCTAGCAGTTTGCCTCAGCTAGAGGTGGGTCACTCTGGTGCAGACCGAGAGTTAGCCATGTGCTCTGTGGCTGTTGAGATCCCTTCAATGGGCAAGGGAGAGTCACTGTCAGTCCTGTGAGAGGGAGCAGGGAAAGTTTCCCCTGTTGTGTCAAAATGCTGTGCCCGTCCCTGAGGAAGCAGCTGCTGCCTTTAACAGCACCATTGGTCCCATTTTTCCTGTCAAAAAGAAAGAAAACCAAGCATGTATCTACTCCTTTTCAATTTTCTTTGGATAGGAGTAGTTTACTGGGTCTGGCACATGGTTTAATTCAGGCTATTGATCCTTCTTGTAAAGTAGTTTCTGGTAAAAGAAAGTGGGATTCCTCTTTTCCTGAAGAGATTTGAGATTCTGACTATGAACAGGAATATGCCAGCATGGTTACAGGTATTTTTCCTCAGTCTTCTGATTCAGACTCAGGGGAGACCTCAGTTTCTGAACATCCCTGTGGAGGTTTCTCTTTCTCTGAGAATATTGCAAGAACGTACCAGTATTTTCAGTGGGAGAACACTGAGGTTTCTCAGTCCCTCAGAAAATACTGAGTTGTAACAGAATGATTTTCCAGAACCTACATCAATTCCTCCTGTTCTTTCTGCTTTAGAGGATGTGTAGCTTACTGCCTGCAGTTTTCCTGATAGTCAGCCAACTGCCTCAGCCTCAGATCTTCTTTGCCGCTATTGTAAACAGGCACAGGTTTCCAAGCTCTTGAGCAATTACTAGTTTAGTGACTTCCAAACTTTTATTGCTATTTTCTGTTTCCTTTTCCATATTGATCTTGTTTTCTTTTCCAGTATATCATTCTTCCCCTCAGTTTCTCTCTCTGGCGTTAGGGCATTTCTTTCCTTTTATGCAATACTGTATTTAGGTAGTACCTAACTACCATTACTGGTATTTCTATTTACCCATATTTTGGGTATTTCTTGCTTACCATAGTTAGTAGCAGAACCTTTTCTCCTATTTTCTAGTCTCTATTAAAAAAAATAACCTGTTTTAGTTTCTGTTTTTCTATATTTCGCAGTGAGTGTGAACTCTGTTTTTCAGACAGTGTGGGTTCCTTGCAGTTATGTCAGAAAAACCCACAGGTTTCAAAAAGTGAACGTCTTGTGGGCATAAAATTCCACATTGAGTGCGTATATTGTCTAGGGGTTGATCATTTGAAAATGGCATGCAAAATATGCTCCACTTTCAAACCTAGGGCGTTAGCAGATTGATGTATTAAACTGATCCTTAGAGGTCTTCTGCCTTCCACTTCCACTTCAGGGGCACAAACCCCTCCAAACACAGCAAGTCCTTTGGAGCATAGGAAGCACTCCCCTCTGAAGTCCCCAGGTCTTCCTCTGAGAGTCCAAAAAAGACAACGAAATTATCGGATCCTATGTTGTTAGATCCTAAGACTCATCAGTCAGATCTGAAGACTTCAGATCCTAAGAAATCAACCAGTGTAATCACCATTAGTCCAACAATAACACCCTCAGATCCTAGACCCTCAGATCTAAGCAGGATTCTGCATATAGGAGTACTACTCCTGAGTACACTATTAAGCCAATGTCAGCTACCCCACCTTCTAGCCTCGAGAAGCACTCTAGGCCTCCTTCCACTTCTTCTTCTAGGTCCTCCAGGAGCTTTTCAGGAGCAGACACAGATAGTATGATACAAAAGTTTCTCAGAGCTCAGTTCCAGATGGCAGTCTTACCAGCTCCATCCCCTGTCAGATCTGTGAGTATGCTAACAACCTCTAAAGCTATTTTCTATCCTTCCCTGATCCATCCTGCAGTTTCAGAGCCTCAGGATCCAAGATCCCTGAGATGTCCAGTGTCATATCCAAGGAAATCTTCTTCCTCCACTCCAACTACATCCTTGGCTATTTCTGCTCAGATTCCATTGAATCAGAAGGGGGTCTCGGAGCCGAAGTGATGACTTTGGGATAGGTTGGGGTCCAATTTTGTTGGATCTGTCCCTTCCTCTTGGAGTCTCAACTCTGGACAATTCAGATCAAGTTCCACCCCTGAGGTGCAGATCTGAGGGAGGTCTAGACCTGTTTTAATCTGGAGTTTCGGCTCCGAAGAGGCAAATCAGGGTTTCCCTGGGTCTTTTGGCTTTTGAGGTGGTGGAAAGGCCTTTTTCTCTCTACAGATAATTGCCCTTTCATTCTTCTGATACTACTCCCTCTCCCCAATCTGTTCCTAGCTCTAAGTAACTTAGGCCTATTCCACAGGGACAGCCAAAACCAATTAGTGCCCAGAAAATTCCATTAGAGGAACTTCCCCTCTCTTCTGACCCTTGCCTGAGCATCCCACTGAGGAGGTACATTGAAGAGGACATGTAAAAGGAGACACATTGACTCCCAGTTGGAGTCTCTCATGGAGGATACTGATTTTGATGAAAGAAAGGGGTCTCCCAGATCATTACCAGATGATATCTCCTTTGGAGATATTTTAGAAATTCTGAAACAGAAAAGTGTCTGGTCTTCCCAAACCCCCTTACCAGAAGAATCAGTGTTTTTGGAGACTTTTTGTTCTTGCCTGTCTACATCTTGGGTTACACCCCCCCTCCACCAGTGGACAAAGTTATTGATGTAGTTTCCCATTGGGCTTGGAAAGAACTGCATACTGTCAAACCTATTTGTAAAAGATTCACCAAGTTTTTAGCCCCCCCCCCCAACAGACAGACCACACTGGAGCAAAGGGGTCCTGGTTGATGCTATGGTGGTGGCGGCAGCCACCAAGAAAGAGCAAGCAGAACAGAGCTGTGCTGTCTATCTGCATAACAGGGAGTCCAGAGCATTGGACAGGTTTGGAAAGTGATTTTTTGCCTCAGCAACCGTTGCCCTGATGTCATCTAAATTACCTGGAACATTTTACTTGGCTTCAGAGAGATTTGACCAAGGAGCTTCCAAATACCGTATCAGAGTCCATGTCTGCTGAGGATTTCAAATGGACAGTCTCTCAACTGGCCACATTTTTGTCCATATCCAGTGCTTTGATGAGGCTGATCTCTCACACAGCTAAAGGCACCTCATGAGCAGAAGGTTCAGGTATCGCCATAAAGAATCATGCCTGGATATAGCTTTGTAACTTTGCAGAACCTTAAAGAAGTCTTTTATTACTGCCCCATTTGATGGCACTTCCTTGTTTGGGCCATCAGTAAAACGGACACTTACCTGCAGTGAACAACATGGAAAGATTCTGTCTGGCATAGGAATCAAGTTTTCTATGCTTAATGAACCCTTTCTAGGAATCATATAGGCAGCAAGAAGACGTGATTCCGGAAATCTCAAGGACCTTTACAAGATCAACATAATGATAATTCCTCCGGAGGCAGAGGAGGAAATTTCGATGGTAGACATCGCCCTAGAAGGAGTGGAAGTCCACAGAATCAGGGCTTTAGAGATTCTTTTTCATTTAGGCCCTTTCAGCTGTCCTGCAGCACTGCCCAACTGTCCACCTCTGGAGGCAGTCAGGGGTCATTTGTCTTCGCACACAGACACCTGGGCAAGTATAACACGATACATGGGTGCTAAACATAATATCCAGAGATTATTATATACCATTTTCCCGTCTTCCATCTTGCAAAAGGAAGAAAATTCACAATGTTCCACCCAGTCAGAGGAAGGCAGCAACACAAGAAAACCAAATGCTGCTAGACAAAAGAGTCATCCAAACGGTCCCTCCAGCCTAGATAGGATTCGGAACTTATTCACAATTCTTTTTAGTGTCAAAGAAAACAGGGGAACACAGACCCATTTTGGGTCTAAGCAACTTAAATCAGTACGTAAAGAAAGCAAAGTTCCGAATGGTCATGGTTCAGTCCATTTTACCCTTTCAATGCAAGGATGATTGGATGTGCTCTACAGATCTTCAGGATGCATACTATCATATCAAAATAGACATGTGATCTAGAAGACATCTTTGTTTCCGGCTGTGGGCCAGTCATTATCAATTCAGAACCCTAGGCTTTGGACTCACCACAGCCCCCATGATGTTTACCAAATGCATGGCAGTAGTGGCAGCTCACTTGAGACTAAAGAGATTCCAAGTGTTTCCATATCTAGACGATATCCTCACTGCCCCCTCCAAGCATCTTCTTCTACAAGCCAGGGACTGTTTGCTCCAGATTTGCAGTTCTTTAGGTATAACTGTAAATTGTGTCAAGTGAAACTTAATCCCAATCCAGAGCCTGGAGTTCATTGGTGCTCTTATAAACATTAGAGAAGGAGGCGAGAGAAAAAACCGCACTTTATTGGTATAAAAAACACAGCAAGAGTTAATCCAATCCAGTGATCAATCAAAAAAAAGCAGCTTTCAAGCAAACAAGCAACTTTTCGTCCACTAAACAGTGAGAGTCAGACATCATATATAATATAATATAATGCATATATCATTTATATAAAAAAATTAAAAATCCTAAAAAAAAAAAATTTTCATAAGCCAATAGTTGTAATGGGTAATGGGGCTCATTAAAAAAAAAACAAAACAAATTGAATGTTAAAAAAAAAATAAAACTCATCACACAAAAAGTTATGTTGTTAAAATGTGTTAGTGACTTGATAAACATGAAAAAAACAGATAGTCTCTTTACCTTCCCATTGTATCTTCACTATAAGAAGTTAAGTCCAATTTCTCTTTGGTCATTCAGCTCCTCCAGCAAGATCAGTACTGCAGGCATTAGGTTCCATGGCATCGGCCATTGTACTTCTTCCTTTGGCAAGCTTCTACAGTGGACTCTAGCTCCAGTGGTCCATTCATTATCAACCTTTATCTTTTCCAGTCGGGCTCACCCCAGTTTGCAAACAACACATCTGATGGCGGGTACAATCAGGCAGCTTACATCTAGGCAGACGCTTTGTTCTACCAGCCCCTATGGCCACAGTGACATCAGATGTTTCTCATTTGGGGTGGGGTTGGCATTTCTTAGGAAGAACTATCCAAGGCATGTGGTTCCCAAGAGACCAAGTTGCATATCAATGTCCTAAAGATGAGAGCGGTCCTTTTAGCTTTGCAGGCATTTTAAGATACTCTCTCATTGGGGACTATTGTAGTTTAGACCGACAACATGTTTGTAGTCTGGTACATCAACAAACAAGGAGGAACTCGATCTTACCCCTTTGCAGAGAGGCTATGAGAGTATGGGAATGGGTAATCTCACCAGAACACTTTCTAATTGTGATGCACATTCCGGGGAAAACCAACATGCTAGCATATAAACTAAACAGATCCATTCTGATGCCCCACAAGTGGTCTCTCAATCAGTCTGTGGTGGACAAGATTTTCCAACATTGGGGCCAACCTTGCTGTGACCTATTTGCCACTCCCTTCAACAACAAGTGCAGCAGGTACTTCTCTTTGATTCCCCCCTCAGGGGAGTTACTGACAAATGCTGTAGTTCACTGTTGGCCCTTGGATCTCCTTTATACCTACCCTCCTCTTCCCTGATTCCCAATTTTTATAGAAAGCAAGCAGGCTGAAGAGCTCATTAATCCTCATTGCCCCCTTCTGGCCTTGGCAAGTATGGTTCCCCTTTCTACAGTATCATCTTTGTTATCCTCCATGGATAATGGAGTCAACTCTGGATCTCCTATCACACCCTTCAGGGATCATACATCCCAATATTTGATCCGTAAGACTAACCATATGGTTTCTCTACTTCCAGTCATAGTTAAACAGCCCAGGCTTTCTTTCCCTGTTCATGGTATTATTTTGGTTTCTTAAAAATAATCTACCAAAAAGTATACAAAAGCAAATGGAAAAGATTCTGCATTTGGGCTTTGAAAAACGACATTGATCCTTTTTCTTCCTCAGTCTCTATGGTTCTCCAATTCTTGACAGCACCTTTTGAGGAAGGAGGTAGTTTCTCTATAATTAAACTTCAATTGACAACGATTTCTAATTTTCACATGGGGAACAGACATATTTCTCTGGCTTCACCCAAACTGTGTAAAGCTTTCATGAAAGGAATTTTTCTTGTAAGGCTTCCAGTAAAAGATCCCTCACCACCTTGGGATCTGATAGTTGTACTACAATGCCTAGCACAGAACTCTTTTTTTGAGCCTTCAGCTAAATCTGATCTGACGTTTCTGTAATGGAAAACAGCTTTCTTGGTAGCCATATCATCTGCAAAGAAAATATCTGAACTCCATGCTCTCTTCAAAATCTCCTTACATAATTTTTCATAAGGACAGGGTTTGCTTACAGATTAACTCTTCCTTTTTTACCAAAAGTGGCCTCTGAGAATAACATTAACCAATTCATCTACTTTACAGTTTTCTTTCCAAAATTTTCCAGTAAAGGAGAGCACATACTGTATCTTCTGGATGTGCACAGACAGTTACATTTTCCTCTTCACAGGACAAGACAATTCAGAAAATCAGGCTAACTCTGTTTCTTTTTCTCCAAAAAGTCTAGGTTATTCAGTATGCAAAGTCACTTTAGCAAAATGAATAACAGACTGTATTTTCTGGATTTACTGTCAGAAATGCATGACATTATCTAGACCTCCCAAGGCTCATTTAACCAGATCCATGTCCACATCATCTGCCTTTTGGTCAAGAACACCTACTGATGACATTTGTGCTGTAGCTACATGGTCCAGTGTTCATACTTTTGTTACTCATTACAAATTTTACATTATTTCTAGAAACAGAGCCGCCTTTGGTTCAGCAGTATTCCGGAATATCCTTCCATGAGGACCACCGAAGATCAGCGTAGCTGGGGATTCTGTCCCAAATGTTGAGGAAGAATGAAAAATACAACATCAGATTTAAAAGTTATGTTCTTACCATAATTAGGCATCTGTGTTGTCCATTTTCATTCTTCCTCAACTTCCCTCCCCTCCATCCCCATCCAGGTTCCTGGATAAACCTATTGGATGTACTGGAACCTACAGTTCCAGGTTGGAGCCCTGTCTTTCTATCAAACTATTTCTGTCTCTGTTTTTAATATGAAAATAGGGTAGCAAACTTGATCTGAGGCTTTAGGGATGCAATAGAGCATTGTAGGTAGAGAGAGGAGCTCAAGAGCTGGATCATAAGGCTGGAATTAGGGGCCGAGTCATATCCGAGGATTGGATCCAAACCCATACGTTGAGGAAGAATGAAAATGGAGAACACAGATTTGTAGTTATGGTAAGAACTTAACTTTTAATTGTACCAAATTGTGAAAGTATGAGAAATGTTTATCTGCAATTTCTTCTTGTGAAGAAAAATCTGCTCTAAATAACATAGTTTCTTCTATTGCACAGGTCACTACTCATTGTTTACTATGCATATATGACTCTATTTATACTTCTTCCAGGGCTATGGCCACTGGTACTGTTTTGAGGAATCTCTCAGATGATGATTAAAATGAGATTTTAAATTCTCACTTGAATGAGATTCAGTCTTTGGCCTTCACTGCAGAGATGATCAAAAAGTTTGATGAAAGGGACAAGCTGATCCAGGGAATCTGATATTTTTCAGCTGTCCTTTTCCAAGTTTAACAAGTATTTTTTTTCTCCTCATCCAGTTTTGGCAAAAAATAGAATAAACAGTCTCAATGAAATACAGTTAAACAGACATTTAAGAAGAAATGGCAAGGGGGTTCCAAAAAGAAGGCTTGAACCTCTAAGTACCAAGGACAATCCAACTAGTTTGACTGTTCAAGAGACCTTGTGACCCCCTCCTACCCCAGCCCCTTTTATTTCCCAGAAAATTCTGAATCTCCGTTTTTCTCTTTGACAACAGATTGTTTCAGACAAATGAAGTCTGAAAATCATTCATCAAGGTTACAGATGGAAGTGGGATGAAATTCCTCCTTTCTAGGGGTCATTCCTCCCCTGCAAATCAGACTGTTTTTTTTTTGTTATTCATCGCATGCCTTACCAAGGAGTGATAGACCCAGTTCTTCCTTCCCAGGTGGGGAAGCATTTTTATTCAACGATGTTCCTAGTGTCAAAGAAAAAGAGGTGATCGTGCCTAAATTCAAAATTATGTAATTTCACAACCTGTTACCTCTTCTTCCACTTTCATGTTTCCTGGCAACACTAGACTTAAAAGATGTTTATGACATCCCTCTTCATGCAGACTTCAGATGTTTCGTAAGGTTGCGTGTGCCTGGATCCCATTATCAGTCCTCTGCCTTACCATTTGTACTATCCACTTCACCAAAGAGTGTTCAAAGTGTCTAGCTCCAGTTATAGTTCATCACAGGCTACAGAGTATCCACATTTTCCATATTTAGACAACATGCTTATCTTTGCAGAGTATTTTTCAAAGTGTCAGGAATTGCTGTCTTAGGTAAGAGATTTCTTAAGCTGGAATTCCGTGAGAACATTCAAAAGTCTTTCTTGACTGCTTCACACAGGATTGTATTTCTTGGATGTCAAATAGACACTTCAGTTGAAAGATCTTTTCTTCCACAGGAAAAAACATATCTTTATCTGGATTTATTTCTAAGATTTTCAACTCAGACATTGGTCACTGTGAGGGAATACCTCAAGATTTTGGATCTCATGGCATCTGTGATTCTTGTGATACCCCTGTCAAGTTTCCCATGAGAATGATAGAGTGGTATCTGAAATCTCTTTGATCCCAGCATTAACACATCTTATCTTTTCATATCCCAGTGCTGGGGGTTGTCAGAAGAGAAATCCTCTGTTCGAGACAAATGATATCCTTAAATCCAGGTCTCCCCTTCTCCATTTCTTCTCCAAAGTAGTAAGTCAGCACAGATGCTTTGGACGTTATTTGGGTAGCAGTTTCAAGAGGGATAAAACTGCAGGGGGTGTGGGACACCAAGGACAGATGCAAGAAGATGCTTGCCCTGATCAAGGCACTCAGCTCTCTAAGCCATCTCTGGTCCCTGGGACCTCTTTAAGTGGTTACAGAGAATACCACAGTCATGTTGGTACATCAGCAAGCAAGAGGGAAGCAGGTTGTTTCCCCTTTGTAAACTAACCAATCACGTTAGCTTAGGATATAACTTCATTGCACATTCTTACTGTATAGGCATCCTACATTCCATGAGAGCAAATCTGTGTGGTAGATAAGCTGAACAGGACCAGGGCAGACCCTCACGAATGGAAACTAGATCAGGGCTTTTCAAGATTTGATCCATCTGTGGAGAGTTCCTCAAGTAGATCTCTTTACCTTCTCTGTCAATAATTAGTTGGCAAGATTCTGCACCAGGACTCCATGTAAGAAGGCCTGGAAGGCAGATGCCTTCTTTTTTCCTTGGACAGGAAAGTTCCTGTATGCTTTTCCACCCTTGTCTCTAATATCCAGAGTATTTCTGAAGATTCCAAAGGAAACCCTCAAGATTACTGTGGTGACTTAACTTCTGGCCCAGGCAAACTTGCCCCCCCCTCTTTTGGAAATGGCCTGGGGTATTTACCACAAGCTTCCTCATATACTGGATCTACTCACACAAAAACAGGGGTGTATGATAGACCTTGATATCAATCCACTTCAACTGACTGCCTGAATGATAGGGTCGTGATTCCTTTTTGGCACCTGTTGACTGAGAACATGCAGCAGACACTAATGGAGGCAAGTAAGTCTGTTATTAGAAAATTATATATAAGCAAATGGAAAAGGTATTTTAGTTGGTGCCAACAACATAACTGACACCCATTCAGGGATAGTTCTTCTGTGGTTCTACAATATTTGTGTGAGTTACTATCCTATGGCATTTCTTATTCTTCTATCAAGGTTCATTTTTCGGCCATTTCAGCATGTATGCCCATGGATCCTCCTCCTCTTTCAATACAGTCTCATGTCAAAATGTTCTTGAGAGAGGTTTTGCATAAGAGGCCTCAAGAAAACTGGTGACCCCTTTGACGCCCCTACCATAGCCCTGTAATCAAAGAGCCTCAATCCTCACCACTAGCACTAGTGAGGGACGTGCACATTGGGAGAATAAACAGTACACGCACAGTAAAGTGCAATTTCCCTTAAGAGCACACAGAGATCGCAATCAGTCTGGGGCTGGTTACTCTCTCTCTCTCCAGATCCCCAATAAGACTCCCCAGTGGCACAGCTATAGGGTTCAGATCTCAGCCGAGTGGTCTAGCGAAAACCTCCTGCACCCTCTCTGTCCAACCAGTGCTTCATGTCCCTGCCCAAGTAGCTGACATACACACACACTTTGAGATTTGATTTATATACAAACACGCAGACACTTATGGGGAAGGCTGGCACAGGTTGTCCAGCTATGCCCCCTTCTGCCCAGACTATACGATAGTACCACGTGCCACCAACCACCCTTATCAGTTACTGTAAAGGCCCTTACCAAAGTGTGTCCAGTTCTACTGTGCAATGTTACTATTATCCAAATAGTAAGTGTGACTAAGACTTGAAGGCTATTTAGAAGTGGCATGTACAGTATCAAAAATGCATGCAAGTTCCCTCTGAGCTTGTATATCTCTACACAAAACCAGCCACAATTAAAAAGCGTTATATATATTTAATACTAAATAATAAAAACACGAGACAATACTCATTAACTCAACACAGTGATAACAGAGTTCAAAATCACAGGAAATACTTCAAAACAACATTGCAGAACAGTCTCGCATAAAATACAGAAAACATCTATACTAATCTTGCTATATTCCTATCTGTCTCTAAGAGAAACTATGTTCTAAATAACTTACTTACAGGCAAGGCAAGAAGTGCTGGTAAGAGGATGTTTACAGATCCAGAGACAAATACAAAATGTACTCACTGTCCCTCTGAGATAGTTCTTAAATTAATAATACACATTACTGCTGAATCATCTCAGATTAAATTATTCTTATCACCTCTGCCTAAGTTTCACAGGCTAGCAGGAACTTACGATTTAACAGATCTCCGTTAAAAATACTTATCTTTTAGAAGTTGACACCTCTCTCTTAGAAGCTTGGCTGAAACTAGATGTCATAAAACAATTACCTTGGAAACCTGTAATAAACTCTGTTTCCAGACAATAGAAAGAAGCCCCTAGCGTAGACATCTTGTCTCTTAGCTGAGATAAACTAACTTTATAACACATCGTAAAACTTTTTACTTATCAACTTATTTTGTTAGAGTTTTGCAAGTTAACTCTGTATGTCCCGATTTCTACTTTGAAACTATACATTTGCATTGATATATAGTTTATACACATTTCTGCTCTTTTCCAGCAGGGTGCACTGTGCTCAGTACAGAACATATAGTTTTCTTACATTTTTAAGGCAAGCTTACAAATCATATTACTATTCACAAATGTACATAGAATTATTTACAAAATTCTATCTCGCTGGGCTGGCAGTGTCACATTTCTATGTAAGTCATATTAATATTTTCAAGTGACATATAATAATTTACAAAATTCCAGCTAGGTGGGCTGGCAGCATCTCGGTTTATTACAACCCCTCTTTGGGATCTTAATTTTCTGTTAGAGAAGCTAACACTTGCTCCAACTGAACCAGTTAATCTGACTGGCTTGAGGCTCTTAACATGTAAAACAGTGTTACTGATTGCTGTCTCTTCAGCTAGAAGGGTATCTGAGTTGCAAGCTCTTATGGTGAGTTAACCCTAATCATTTTACATAGCGACATGGTTTCTTTGAGAACTAACCATTCTTTTATACCTAAAGTAGTACCCAAATTTACTTTAAGCCAAACTGTCCATCTCCCCATTCTCTTTCCTGAACATAACAATGGGGGAGAAAGGATGCTGCATACCTTGGATGTCCACAGATACCTCTGGTACTGTCTTGACGGAATGACATCTTTCAGATCTTTGGATCAATTGTTCATTTCCAGTGAAGGTAAGAAAAAGGGACAACCTGTGTCAAAACAGACTAGTTCCAAGTGGTTGTCTAAGGCTATTACCTTTTGTTATACTTACCATAACAAAACTATTCTAGGCAGAGTCCATGGCCCACTCTTCAGGGGCCTTGGTTTCATCTGTAGCTTGTTGGAAAAGGTTGTATTCTAGAAGCTGGTACTTGGTCCTCTGTACATACTTTTACAAAGGGCTATAAGGTTGATTCCTTCTGTAATTCCAGATCAAGCTTTGCTTGGACCATTTTCCAGGTGCTCATGGACTCTTCTCCTTCCACCTTCCAAATGTAGTTAGCTAAGATAATCTATTCATATAGTTAAGGCTACTTCAGTAGTGATCAGTATGATGAACATAGTATGATTGTGTAAGTTAAACTTACCATAACAGTTGATGTTCGAATGATCACTACTGCAGTAGTCGCTTCCTCCATCCCCCTTGTTTTTGGTGTGATTTTTATACCAGGGTGTGAACATTTATTTCTTTGTTTTTACTAGCATTGTCCTTTCAGGGTTCAGTCTCCCATTCTCTGCTTGCAAGAAAAATCTAAATGTCTTTGTGCCCAGACTTGTCTTTTATTCAGCTTATCTCAAGCTGCCTGACAGTTTGGGTGTGTGGAAGGAGCCCTGAAGCTTTGAAAGCTGTCTGGCTGTTTGTTTTTAATATAAAATCAGGAAATAACCCACAAAGCTGAAGCTATTGCAGCAGTAATCATTTGAACATTTATTGTAATGGTAATTTTAACTTACACAACTATATTTTATTTGTTCATCTAAGTTGTTTAAGCACTACCAGCAATGTATTCCTTTGGTGTTAATGTTATTAGTGGGCCTTCAAATCATACCTCTCAAACTCTGGACGAAGTCATAAATGAAAGTGGGACAAGGGCCCAAAAATAGGGACAGTTTTTAAATATTGCTCTTACAAACTTGGAAAGTTGATAGAATAACAGGTTTTGCATTAGCATGAATTTTCTGAAGGGTATGAAGTCTGAAACTCAAATGCCTGTCATTTTCTAACTTTAGTCTTTAATGATTTGCCACTAATTTGCCAGAAAACCACAATTTTATGAAAAATGGACCAAAAAATTAGACAAAAATCTGTGCATTCTGCAAAAATCTGTAAAGTTGAGAGATATGCAAGGCATTTCATAGTGTTCGTGCACAGACTTGGAGCAGGTGTAGGACACCTTATTAACAAAATACACACACTTTCCCCCTTAAATGGGCCTTCTTGTTCATTGACAGTATGTATTAAAAACTCCATTCACTGAGCAGTCAAGGACTGTGAAGTATGCTCCCTGATTAAAACAAATATGTAACTGGCACACCTTGTTTAAAATAATAATCATACAGTCAAGTATTTTTCATAGGGGGCTGTCATTTTTTTATTCACACTTTCATATTTCAGACTTACTTGCGGCAAGATATAAATACCAGGGAGGAAAGCTGGATAGGTTCACATGCTTTACTAACATAGCAGCAAATGATAAGCAAGGCAAGGCAGAACCATGTGACATCCTGCTTACACATTTGCCTTATGGGTACACCTAAAGCTGCACTGCACTATATCTTATCTTCCTCCAGCTTCAGTTAAATGCTTAGATTATACAGAGAATAATTAGTATTATATACTATAGTGTACTAGGGACATCATGTAATACACAGTCCCAAAGTTTAAACATGCATACAGAAACAAAGCAATGTAGTTGTTAATATGCAATATAAATCTGCAAAATATGGAAGGTATGGTAATCAGTCTTCATCTTTAACATTCTGCAGTCATTCCATCTGGATAGCTGCCTGACATTTTATCATATTTAGATATTTAGTGTCACCAGTAGTAGGTGAGGTCATAACAAGTACAACAGTCTACAATGTTAGTGTCATGATCTGATGCTACATTGTGATGTGGTAATGCTTGTGACATATTGACTGATAGATTATCATGACCAGGGTAAATGTACATCTCCAGAGTGGACTCATTTTTTGGCAGTTTCACTTTTTTTGAAATAATATCCCTTACTAGCATTCTGTCATAAAATTCATTGCTCTGAAATAAGAATAGTCTAGCCCTGCATAAATGCCTTTAATTATGTCTAAACCTCGTGGTATCCTTACTTTCAACAGTGTAGGAACTTGATATATTTGATTAATTATGACATCTTCCTGTTTTTCCAAGTGTTTGTCAACTGGATTCTGGATTTTTACTGTCTCTTCAGGTTTAAGAATAGATATTATGTTAGCTGAGTTGTGATGGGCTTTTTGCCAAGTTGTTATGACATTTGGCATTTGCTCTGTTTGAAGTAAGACAGGTGAGATAGGAAACTGTCTTAATTTTCCATTCCACCAATAATGAGTCAAAGACAAAGGCAACTAA
>NC_056746.1:496221645-496286645 GCF_019279795.1 Protopterus annectens | reverse complement strand
CAGCCTCAGCCGTGGTGTCGCTTCAGGATTTTCTACTGTTTTGTTTCGTTCACCTGAAACATCTTCAGTGTGAGTAGGATATATACTTTTTACTTATTCCATAAGGACAGCCAGTTCCAGTAGAGGAACTTCTTGTCTCTTCTGACACCTCTCCAGAACATCCCACTGAGGAGGTGCCCTGAAGAGAACATGTAAAAGGAGATACATAGACTGCCCCATGGAGCCTCTCACGAAAGACACCAATTTTGTTGAAGGAAGGAAAGGGATCCCCCAGATCACCACTGGGTGGCATCTCCTTTGGAGATATTCTAGAGATCCAGAAGCAGAAGGGTGGTTGGTCATCCTATATCGCCTCTCCTGAAGAATCAATGTTCTTGGATGCTTTTGGTTCTTACCCATCTATGGTAACTTGCCCCCAGTGGATGAACTTATTGATCTGGTTTCCCGCTGGGCATGGAAGGAGCAGGATACTGTCAAGCCAATTTCCAAGCACCCTGACAAGTTTTTGGCCCCTCCTGAAGACAGACCCCACTGGAGCAGAAGAGTCCCAGTTAATGCTATGGTGGTAGTGGCAGCAGCCACTATTAAAGAGCTAGCAGAACAGACCTCTTCTGTACATCCACCTACCAGGGAGTCCAGAGTGTTGGACAGATTTGGAAAGTGAGCCTTAGTTACTTTCGCTCTGAGGTCACTTAACTACCTGGCACACTTTACTAAGCTTCAGAGAGATTTGACTAAAGAACTATCAAATACTCTGTCAGAGCCTATGTCTGCTGAGCATTTCAAAGGACTTCCTCTCAATTGGCCACTGCTAATCTATTTCAAATGCTTCAATGAGGTTAATCTCTCACTCAGCTGAAGTGACCTCACAAGCAGTCGGTTCAAGCTTTGCCATGAGGAAACATGCCTGGTTGCAGCTATGTAACTTTGCTGAGCCCTTTAAGACATCCTTTGTTAATGCCCCATTTGATGGAACTTCCCTGGTTGAGCCATTAGTAAAATATATGCTTACCTACAGTGAACAAGAAGTAAAGAATCTGTCTGCTGCGTGGATTAAGTTTTCTACTCCTTAATGGACCTTCTGTAGAAACTGGAGAGATGGTAAGAAAATGTGGTTCCGTAAATCTTAGGGTCCTTTCCAGGATTCATATGGGGACAATTCCTTCAGAGACAGAGGGGGAAATTTTAATGCTAGACATCACCCTAGAAGCATAGGATGCCTGCAGAACCAGAGCTTTAGATGTTCATTTTCAGACAGTCAGCCCTCCTGAAGTGCTGCCCCACTGTCCAACTTTGGAGGCAGTCCGGGGTCTGTTCTCTTTGCACTTAGATGCTTGGACAAACATCACAAGAGATGTATGGGTGCTAAGAATAATATCTGGAGGTTATTGCTTGCCATTTTACCTACTTCTTCATTGTCAAATGAAGAAACTTCCTGACATTCTAACCAGTTAGAGGAAGGACGCAGCACAAGAAATAGAAAAGCTGCTAGAAAAAAAAAAGAGTAATCCAGAAGGTCCCACCTGACCAGATAGGATTCAGAACTTACTAATGCTTCTTTTCAGTGCCAAAGAAAACAGGGCACCTCAGACCCATTTTGGATTGAAGCATATTGAACCAGTATGTAAACAATGTGAAATTCTGAATGGTCATGGTTCAATCCATCCTGCCTTTTCTGCACCAGGATGATTGGATGGCTCTGTATATTTTCTGGATGTGTATTTCTTCTTCTTTCAGCTGTTCCCATTGGGGTCACCACACCATTTCATCTGTTTCCATTTCTTGCTATCCTCTGCATCTTGCTCTGTCACACCAACAACCTGCATGTCCTCTTTCACCACATCCATAAACCTTATCTTAGGGCTTCGTCTTTTCCTGTTACCCTGCAGCTCCATCCTTAGCATCCTTCTCCCAATATACCCAGCATCCCTCCTCAGCACATATTCAAACCAACACAATCTCGCCTCTCTGGCTTTGTCTCCAAACCGTCCAACCTGAGCTGACCCTGTAATATACTGATTCCTAATCCTGTCCATCCTCGTCGCACCCAATGCAAATCTTAACATCTTTAACTGTGCCACCTCCATCTCTGACTCCTGTCTTTACACCAATGCCACCGTCTCCAACACATATAACATAGCTGGTCTCACTACCCTCTTGTAGACCTTCTGTTTCACTCTTATTGGTACGTGTCTGTCACAAATCACTCCTGACACTCTTCTCCACCCTGCCTATACTCTCGTCTTCACCTCTCTTCCACACTCACCATTATTCTGAACTGCTGATCCCAAGTATTTAAACTCCTCTATCTTTTCTAACTCTTCTCTCTGTATCCTTACCATTCCTCTATCCTCCTTCTCATTTACACACATTATTCTGTCTTAGTCCTGCTGACCTTCATTCCTCTCCTTTCTAGAGCATATCTCCACCTCTCCAGGTTCTCCTCAACCTGTTCCCTACTCTCACTACAGATCACAATGTTATCTACATATATCATAGTCCATGAGGACTCCTGTCTGATCTCATCTGTCAACCTGTCCATCACCATTGCAAATAAGAAAGGACTTAGAGCTGGTCTTTGATGACTTCAAAGCAGTAACAAGTTGAGTACCACAGGGTTCAGTCCTGGGACCGCTCCACTTTGGTATCTACTTCTCTGAAGTACAGGCTAACACAAAAGGCCTTTGGCTAATGAAGTTCGCAGATGACTGCAAACTAGGAGCCATAGTCGAGTCCCCAAATGATGTGGACATCCTACAGAAGGGCCTCACTGAGACAGATGCCTGGTGTCAGAGCCATGGCCTCAAGCTCAATGCCAAAAAGTGCATTTTCATCCCCGTTGTTAAAAACTCTGTACCCATGAACTACCACTTAGGTGGCCATCTACTTGGTGCCAAATGTGTGATAAGAGACCTTAGGACCCAGGTGGACAGTAGTCTCTCCTTTGATAATCACATCACCACAGTAGTCAGGAAGTCCTTCTACATGGCACACCTTATCACAAAATGGTTCTCATCCAGGAAAAAAGAGGTCATTGTTCCCTTCTACTTGACACTCATTAGACCCATTATATAGAACAACGCCCCTTTTGGAATACCTCACAAGACATCTGCAGCAGCAGGAAAGGCCACAGAAGTACCTCACAAAGAGGATTACTGGCCTCAAACAGATGCCCTGCACTAACCATCTCAATAAACTCCAGCTTTACTCTGTAGCATATCGCCTACTCCAAGGTGATCTCCGCCTAACATATAAAGCTGTGTCAAACCCAGAGCTGTTGGACATGCAACACCTAAAGAAATCCCAATACCTCTGAGCTACATGCTCTAGGGACCTAAACCTTGTCACCACAATAAACAGAACATGCTGGAGGGAAAGATTCCTGTCCCAGAGACTTCCCATACTCTGGAACAAGCTACCCATCTATGTCAAGCAAAGTTCCTCTTTAGCACTCTTCAAGAAAAATTGTGATGAGTGGAGGGGAAATAGGAAATACAACCCGGGGATCACTTCTGTGGCTCTGCCTGATAGGGTCACAAGAAAATAACTTTCTTGGGTGGCATAAGCCAGGTAACCTTGTTGGCTAGGCTTACTTAGGCCCTTGGGCTAATAGCCTAATACCTACCTATGAACCTATGTAATCCCACCTCCACCTCCACCTTGAATGCATCCGTCACTCCTACTGCAGACCTCACCACTGTCACACTACCCTCGTACATATCTTGTACCACTCTTACATACTTCTTTGCCACTCCTGATTTCCTCATACAATTCAGGGTGCATACTATCACATCAAAGTAAACAGATGATCCAGAGGACATCTTCACTTTCAGTTGGGAGCCAGTTGTTACCAATTCAGATCTCTGCTCTTAGGACTCACCACAGCTCCCAGGGTGTTTACCAAATGCATGGTAGTAGTAGTGGCTCACTTGAGACTGAAGGGATTCCTGGTGTTTCCATATCTAGATGACTGGCTCCTCACCACTCCCTCCAAGCATCAACTTCAGCATACCAAGTACTGTTTGCTCCAGATTTGCAACACTTTGAGCATTACAGTAAATCTTGAAAAATCAAAATTTGCACCAGTTCAGAGCCTGGAATTCATCAAGATAGTTTTCAAGTAAAACTCACCCCAATTTGTAAGCAACACATTGCTGGTGGATACAACTTGTTCTGGGCAGACCCTTTGTTCTACTGAACCCAGCAGCCACAGTGACTATGGACACCTCTCAACTGGGGTGGAGGGGGCATTTCTTGGGAAGAACTGTCCAAGGTTGTGGTCCCCCCTAGAGACCAACTTGCATATCAAGGGCCAAGAGAAGAGAGAAGTCCTTTTAGCATTGCAGGCATTTCAAGATGCTCTTCCCATGTGAACTATTACAGTTCAGACTGACAATATGTCTGTAGTCTGGTACATCAGTAAGCAGGGAGGAACTCAATCTTATCCCCTTTGCAGTGAGGCCAGGAGAGTTTGAGAATGAGCAATCTCATCAGGCCACTTTCTAATTACAATACACATTCCAGGGAAAACCAACGTGCTTGCAGATAAGCTAAGCAGATCCATTCAGATACCTCACAAGTGGTCTCTTAATTAGTTGGTAGCGAATATGATCTTGAGGCATTGGGGCCAATCTTGTTGCGACCTATTTGCCACCCCTCTCAACAACAAGTGTAGCAAGTACTTCAGTCTTATCCCTCTCAGGGGGAGTCACCTAGAGATGTTCTTCTTCACGCTTGGCCATCAGGTGTCCTTTAAGCTTATCCTGCTCTTCCCCTGATTCCAGGATATTTGCAGAAAGCAAGCAGGCTGAAAAGCTCAGTAATCCTTATTGTCCCTGTGACAATGTGAGGTAGTACCGGCTGTGTCAGAGAGAGTAGGGCACTGCATGTGCAACATATGCTAGCATATTTAGCTGGAGTTTTTTAAAGAATATTATGTCATTTGAATATCAAACTGATTTGTACAGATGCTTGTGTTGAAAAAGTATGTATAAGGTTGCTTGTGTTAAAAATGTATGAACAGTGGGTCCTGCTGGACAGAAAATAAATACTCCTGTACATCAGACTGTATTGTAACTGTTGAAATTAATATATTGCAACAGATGATACTGGAAGAGGTTAATCTCAGTTCAGCTAACTTTGAAAACTAGTCTGCAATCAAATTACCCAGTTTAGGCTATAAAGATTGTATCTTACAGTTCTGACTCAGCCAGAGATGAAATCACTATGAGAAGTGTTGCTTAGTAGCTCTGTAGAAAGAATGGAAGTGTTGAAATTGTTTTAAAGCTTCCAGATGCTGTAACACATCTTAGCAAAGCTGTGTGTGTGTGTATTATGACACATATGTGCTAGATTCTGGTTCATTTTCTAGTAAAGGGGGTAGTGTGGGAACCAGAGTCAGATGACCAGATGTGATGTCATTTTATATCCAGCACTAAAAGTATATATAGAAATTAGTGAGCTCTCAGCAGTCTGTTTGTGAAACGTGGCAAAGAAGGACCACTCACCCACTTCATCTTGCCTTGCTCTAGTAAATGGACTAGTGGACAGTAATTCTTTAGATCAGACAGGAAAATATAGTGAGATTAGTTAAGTATTGTTTTTCTGTATCTGTGTGAACCTTTCCATCTGTGTTATTTTTAATATTTCCTGTGATTGAAAGTCTGGTGTTTATTGTAACTAGATATTTAGTATTTTCATGTTCTTTCATTATTTATTATTAAATATATTTAAACTTTTCATTGTGGCTGATCTTTTAGAGAATATTTTAACATTTGAGAGTACTTGTATTTAGTAGGTGACACTGTGGCAACTGCTGAAAGCCTTGCTGTTTGGTCAACATTACGACTGGTGTTGTATTAATATCACTTAGTATAACTGGGTACCCTGGCAAGAGCCTTAGAGTAGCTGGTTTTGTGGGTGTTCTGGTGGTAGTGGAATTACCTTATAGCCTGGGCAGAGGTGGTACAGCTACTGAATCTGTGCCAGGCTTTCCCAGGTGTGTGTGTGTGTGTGTGTGTGTGTGTGTGTGTGTGTGTGTGTGTGTGTGTGTGTGTGTGTGTGTGTGAGCTACTTGGAACAGAAATCACTGATTTCACAGAGAGGGTGGTGGAGGATTTGGCTTGGAACAGCCTGCTAAGGATTTAACTCTTTAGCTGTGTCAGTGTGGAGCCTTATTTGGAGCCTGGAGAGAGAGGGAAATCCAGCCCCAGAACTGGAGTGTGTTCCCTGTGTGCTGTTAAGGGAAGTTGTGCTTGGTGCATAGAGCTGCATCTGGAAATACTGTTTGTATCTATCTTTGTGCCAAGTGAACATCCCTCACCAGTATCAGTGGTGAAGATTGAGGCTTCTTGATTACTTGCTCAGAGGAGGGACGTCACAGCCCCCTTCTTGCCTCAGTAAGTATGGTTTCCATTTCTACAATCTCAGTGTCATTATCCTCCATTGGTAATTGAGCCTTCTCAGGATCCCCTCTCTCACCTGACGGGGATTCAACACCTCAACATTCAGGCCCTCAAGTTGACTGCATGATTTCTCCACTTCCAGTAATAGTTAGTCCAGGCTCTCATACCTAGTTTGTGACATTATTTTGGCTTCTCTGAAGAAATTCTACCAAAAAAGTTTTATAAAAGTAAATGTAAAGGTTTCTCTATTTGGGTGTCAGATAAGGAGTGATAACTTTTCTGTACCAGTTTCTGCTATTCTTCATTTTTTGACAACTCTTTTCAAAAATGGGGCTAGTTCTCTACAATTAAACTTCAGTTGGCAGCAATTTCAAATTTCCACACAGAGAATAAATAATTTCCTTGGCTTCCTCTAGATTGTGTAAAGCTTTTATGACAGACATTTTTCTTCTTAGACTTCTGATAAAGGATTCCTCACTGCCTTGGAATCTTACTGCTGTACTTGAAGGTTTAACAAAAAAAAAACTTTGAACTGTCAGACAAATCTAATCTAAAAGTTCTGTCTTAGAAGATGGTTTTCTTGGTAGCTACAACTTTGGCAAGGATAAAATAATATTTATATATATATATATATATATATATATATATATATATATATATATATATATATATATATATATATATATATACATATGTATATGTATATATATCCAAACTCCAAGCTCTTTCAGCAAAAAGTCTTTACATAGTTTTTCATAAAGATAAGGTTTCCCTGTGGACTAACCCTTCTTTTTTTACCTAAAGTGGCTTCCAAAAATAACATCAGCCAATCCATTCACTTGCTGGTTTTCTTTCCAAAATTTTCCAGTAAAGGACAATATATGCCCCACCTCCTCGATGTGCACAGACAACTAAGTTTTTACCTTAATAGGACAAAACAATTTAGAAAGTCATACCAGCTTTTTGTATCTTTCTGTCCAAATCACCTAGGGCAACCAGTTTCAAACGTTACCCTAGCTAAACGGATTACAGACTGTATCTCATGGATTTACTCTCAGAAGGGTATGATATTACCAACACCTCTTCCAGCTCATTCAACTAGATCCATAGCTACTTAATCTGCTTTTTGGTCAAGAACATCTATTGATGACATTTGTGCAGCAGCTACATGGTCCAAGACTCATAATTAGATATAGTATCTATAAATAGAGCCTCCTTTGGTTTAGCATTACTCAGGAATATCCTTCCATGAAGACCACCCAATGTCAACATAGCTGGGGACTATGTCCCATAAGTGAGGAAGAATGAAAAGGACAACATCAGAATTATAAGTTATGCACTCACCATAACTAAGCATCTATGTTGTCCATCTTCATTCTTCCTCAACTCCCCTCCCATCCATCCCCCATCCATTTTTTCTGAAAGGACCTATTGGACTGTATTTGGAACCTACAGTCCCAGGTTTGAGCCCTGACTTTTCTATCTGGCTATATCTATTTTTCTTCAACTATTGGGAAATAGAGCAGCAAACTTGATCTGAGACAGTAGGAATTGAGTAGGACATTATGGATAGAGGGTGGAGCTTGAGAGTTGGATCTGAAGTCTGGTAAATGCGGCCAAGTCGGATTCGAGGATTGGATCCAGACCCATAAGTGAGGAATAATGAAAATGGCAACACAGATGCCTAGTTATGGTGAGTACTTAACTTATAATTCCTGACCTTGGCTTCAGAACTACCTCACCAATCTTCTCTTCTCCATGAGTCTTCATACTTTAATTTCCCAATTGGTCAGCCTTCAAGAAGAAGTATCACAAGGATCCATACTTGTTCCTTTACCATTATCCATCTTTATATATAAACCTCTTAACCTGATTCATCTCCCCCTCTCTTTTTGCAGAGATGCCGTGGTACTATTTCTCACAAACACCTCAGTGCAAACCTCCTGACAGACCTGTTAGCAGATTCCCAGCCGTAATGGAGATCCACTGGATATCCAACAAAGCCTCCTTCAAAAACTCCTGGGTTTAGCACCCGTGTCTCTCATGGATAGGAAAAACATGTAGATGTCTCAACATCTTCTTGCATGGCCCATCTCTGGGTTATTTATATGCAAAATATAAGGGTTAATAACTACATTAAGAACATAGTGCTAGGCTTCTTAAGATCCTCACAGATCAATAACCTAGTAAACACCTATGACCTATGTATAAAAAACAGAAAGTTGAAAACAGTACAAAACTGTACAAAACTGTTTACATATCTACAACCACAACAACACTACCATAAACAAATAGTACCTTTTTAAAATAATTTGGCATTTGACTTGAACACTCCCTTAACTTTTCCCTTCACCTCGACTTTACAAGGAAAAAGGTTAGCACTTACATACTTAGGCCAATAGAATCTCCCCTCTTTAATACTGAAACCTCCATAACTGTCATAAGCAAAGGCATTATACTCTCCCATATTGAATATGGCCTCCTGTTCAAAGCCAAACCATCAAAAACAGTCTCCACACACATTCAAACACTTCCACTTCTGATCCATCTGAATGGACTTATGCTGAGGTTTTTAAGAGAATACTGCCTAAGTCTCCCAGAGTTTTAAAAAAATTAATCCTTAGACATTAGACTACACAGCAACAAACCCACCTTTACCCTTTACATCCACAGTTACTACACATACCTCTAAGAGTCACAAGAGTGCAGGCACCAAGCCCTTATGGCCCACTGAGACTGCAACTAACCGTAGTACTCTTTAGCAACAGGTGACTGTATTATCGGGCATCTGGGCACCACCCTCACCAGGGTGGATGCAAATAGCATGAAATATAGGTGTCTTTCTGTAACCAGGATCTGGGATGTAACTAGAGCTGTCGGATCCCCCTTCCTGACAAATACAATTATGACCTGATAGTTGTCCAGGTCATAATTGTATTATATATCTTGCCTACAGATCATCCACCATGTCCCAGGACCCCCATTCCGTGTTTCTGGAAACACTGGGAAACATAAAGGTCCTACCAAACACTCTAATATTGGGTGATTTCAATTACCCAAACATTAACTGGGAGCACTACTCAAGTACTAACTCCCTTGCCTAACATTTACTAAAATTTATAAACTGAAACGTCCTGGTTCAATTGGTCAACACTCCCACCAGAGTTGACAACATATTGGACCTGGTCATCACCAACATGGGTGACCGGTGTTCCACACCGAAGGTCAACCCCTTGCTGGTTAGATCTGACCATAAACAAATCACTTTGGATATCCACATTCCGCCCCCACCCCCAGACAAGGAAACCACCGTGAAAAACCTTTCAAAAGCAAACTTCACATTACTTAACACCTAGGTGGAAAGTTTCAAAGCCCCCATGTTGAATGTAGCTGTCCAAGCTGCAAAATCCTTTACTAACACATTCTACGGGCACCACAAGAACGCATGGATCGTGCCATCCGAAGCAAAACCAAGACTCACTCCTCCAAGTAAAGGAAACCAGTCTGACGGACTCCTGCCATAAACAAGCTACACAATAGAAGGAGGACACTAGTACAGAAAAGAGTAAAATCCCAGGAAGGGAAGAGATCCCTGATCAGTATCAGCAAGAAACTACGATCCCTCATAAAATCATCCAAGGCGAGCTTTGAAAGAAAAATTGCCAAGGACTCCAAAGATAACCACAAGCATTCTTTAGCTATGTCAAGAATCTAAGTGGCAATGCTCAGATCTGCTCGGAGTTAGTGCAGAATGGCACAAAATACACTGAACCGACTGATATCGCCAACATCCTGGCAGACAGGTTCAGTGCAAACTTCACCCCCCTCTCACCCCCTAAAGGGTCCATAACCATACCAGAAGAATGTAGAGCCCCTGAAATCAAAGGCACTCAGGTTAAAACAGCCCTCTCCAAAGCCAAAAACACAGCATCAATGGGACCGGACTGTGTCCCAGGCTGTGTCCTACATCAGCTCAAAGATGAACTAACCCCTCACCTAAACACACTGTTCAAACTCAGTCTCTCCACAAGCTATGTACCCATAGAGTGGTGCACAGCAATGGTTATTCCAAGCCACAAAGGTGGAGCCACAAAAGACCCTGGAAACTATCGCTCTATAAGCCTAACTAGCTTGATCTGCAAGGCTAAGAGCACATCATCATGGAACTCATTAACAGAGACAGTGGGAACCTCCAAACACTGGACCCTACCCAGTTCGGCGTTGTTAAGGGCAGATCATGCCTTCTAAACCTGGTGGACTTCTTTGAGACAGTTACCAAAGCTATAGACAAGGGAAAGGTGGTACACACAGCCTTCCTAGACCTTGCTAAGGCCTTCGACACCATTCCCCATTCTGGTATTATAGACAACCTCACCGGCCTGAACATAAACCCCTACATCACAAGATGGGTTGCCAACTGGCTCACGGACAGAGCCCACATGGTGAGAGTTGCAGGAGTTAGGTCCGACTCTAAACCGGTTACAAGTGGCGTTCCCCAGGGCTCAGTCCTAGGACCCCTCCTGTTTGGCATATACTTCTCAGAGGTACAGGCAAGCACAGGAGGACTATGGCTGACCAAGTTCTCAGACTTCTGCAAACTAGGGGCTATAACTGACTCTCCAGCTGGCACAGACATCCTCCAAAAGGGTCTCACTGAGACGGATACCTGGTGTCAAAATCATGGCCTCAAACTAAATGCCAAAAAGTGCATAGTCATCCCCTTTAGAAAAAACAAAGTACCCACAAACTACCACATAGGTGGTAGTCCCCTAAATATGGAAGATGTAATAAGGGATCTGGAGACCCAAGTAGATAGTAATCTCACCTTTGATAATCACATTGCCAAAGTGGTTAGAAAATCCTTCTACGTGGCCCACCTAATCACAAAAGGGTTCACATCCAGATTACAAGAGGTCATTGTGCCCCTCTACTTATCACTCATCAGACCCATTGTAGAGTACAACGCCCCATTTGGGATGTACCTTACAAAACACCTTCGACAGCTGGAAAGACCACAGAAGTACCTCACAAAGAGGATCACTGGCCTCAAACAGATGACCTATGCAGCTCAACTGAAGAAACTCCAGCTGTACTCAGTTGCATATCGCCAACTCAGAGGTGATCTTTGCCTGACATACAAGGCTATGTCCAACCCAGAATTGATAGGCATGCTCCACCTAAAGAAAACCTTATCCCCTCGAGCCACATGCTTTAGGGATCTAAACCTCACCACAACAATAAATAGGACGTTCTGGAGGGAAGATTCCTGTCCCAGAGACTTCCCATGCTTTGGAACAAGATTCCAATCTACATTAGGCAGAGATCCTCGCTAACACTCTTTAAAAGAAACCTTGATGCGTGGATGGGAAACAGAAAGTTTACCCCGGGGATCACTTCAGTGGCTCTGCTGGGCAGAGGCACAGGGAACTAATCTAAGGGGGCAGTGAAAGTCAACCCATTCTGGCTAGGCTTATAAATGCCTTCGGGCAGATAACCTAGTACCTACCTGTGAACCTATGAGCCATATGGGGGTGAATGCCTTTAGGCACTCTGCCTAGAGGGTATGATTGAACTTGCTATGCATGCATCTGAGACAGGAAAGACACTAGTTTTGAGTGGTATTTTGCCATCTTCGAGAAGGGTGCCAAAATTCAAAGACAAGATAATTGTCTGTGTAGCTGGTGCTATTCCAAGGGGGTTCCATTGTGTGTCATGTTGGGGTGAGATGCCTGTCATGCCTTCCTGCTTTGCCTGGAATGGTTTACACCTCTCTTACAAAGGCCTTTGCTTTCCAGCTAAAGCCTCTGATGCCCCATAATGTTTTTTTTAGGCAGAATCCATCTGGCAGACATTCCAAACTGGTACATTGTAATTTGGAATATATTAATGTGATTCTACTCAGTGCCAGAAGTCTTAACAATAAAATGTTCAAACTTGAAGCTCTCTTGCAACCTGACACATTCAAACACTTCCACTTCTGATCCATCTGAATGGACTCATGCTGAGGTTTTTAAGAGAATACTGCCTAAGTCTCCCAGAGTTTTAAAAAAAAATAAACCTTAGACATTAGACTACACAGCAACAAACCCATCTTCACCCTTTACATCCACAGTTACTACACATACATCTAAGAGTCACAAGAGTCACAAGAGTGCAGGCACCAAGCCCTTATGGCCCACTGAAACTGCAACTAACCGTAGTACTCTTTAGCAACAGGCGACTGTATTATCGGGCATCTGGGCACCACCCTCACCAGGTTGGTTGCAAATAAGGTGAAAGATAGGTGTCTTTCTGTAACCAGGATCTGGGATGTAACTAGAGCTGTTGGATCACCCTACCTGACAAATACAATTATGACCTGATAGTTGTCCAGGTCATAATTGTATTATGTATCTTGCCAGCAGATCACCCACCATGTCCCAGGACCCCCATTCCACATTTCTGGAAACACTGGGAAACATAAAGGCTCTACCAAACACCCTAATATTGGGTGATTTCAATTACCCAAACATTAACTGGGAGAACTACTCAAGTACTAACTCCCTTGCCCAACATTTACTAAAATTTATAAACTCAAACACCCTGGTTCAATTAGCCAACACTCCCACCAGAGGTGACAACATATTGGACCTGGTCATCACCAACATGGGTGACTGGTGTAACACACCAAAGGTCAACCCCTCGCTGGTTAGATCTGACCATAAACAAATCACTTTGGATATCCTCATTCCGCCCCCACCCCCAGACAAGGAAACCACTGTGAAAAACTTTTCAAAAGCAAACTTCACATTACTTAAGACCAAGGTGGAAAGTTTCAAAGCCCCCATGCTGAAGGATAACACTGTCCAAGCTGCAAAATCCTTTACTAATGCATTATATGGGTACCTACAAGAATGCATGGATCATGCCATCCCAAGCAAAACCAAGACTCACTCCTCCAAGAAAAGGAAACCAGTCTGGTGGACTCCTGCCATAAACAAGCTACACAATAGAACTAGTACAGAAAAGAGTAAAATCCCAAGAAGGGAAGACATCCCTGATCAGTATCAGCAAGAAACTACAATCCCTCATAAAATCATCCAAGGCAAGCTTTGAAAGAAAAATTAACAAGGACTCCAAGGATAACTACAAGCATTCTTTAGCTATGTCAAGAATCTAAGTTGCAATGCTCAGATCTGCTCGGAGTTAGTGCAGAATGGCACAAAATACACTGAACCAACCAATATCGCCAACATCCTGGCAGACAGGTTCAGTGCAAACCTCACCCCCCTCTCACCCCCAAAAGGGCCCATAACCATACCAGAAGAATGTAGAGTCCCTGAAATCACAGACACTCAGGTTAAAACAGCCCTCTCCAAAGCCAAAAACACAGCATCAATGGGACAGGACTGTGTCCCAGGCTGTGTGCTAAACAAGCTCAAAGACGAACTAACCCCTCACCTAAACACACTGTTAAAACTCAGTCTCTCCACAGGCTATGTACCCATAGAGTGGTGCACAGCAACAGTTATTCCAGTCGACAAAGGTGGAGCCACAACAGACCCCGGAAACTATCACCCTATAAGCCTGACTAGCTTGATCTGCAAGGCTAAGGAGCGTATCATGATGGAACTCATTAACAGAGACAGTGGGAACCTCCAAACACTGGACCCTACCCAGTTCAGCTTTGTTAAGGGCAGATCATGCCTCCTAAACCTGGTGGACTTCTTTGAGACAGTTACCAAGGCTATAGACGAGGGAAAGGAGGTACACACAGCCTTCCTAGACCTTGCTAAGGCCTTCGACACCATTCCCCACCCTGGTATTATAGACAACCTCACCAGCCTGAACATAAACCTCTATGTCACAAGATGGGTTGCCAAGTGGCTCACGGACAGAGCCCACATGATGAGAGTTGCAGGAGCTAGGTCCGACTCTAAACCGGTTACAAGTGGCATTCCCCAGGGCTCAGTCATAGGACCCCTCCTGTTCGGCATATACTTCTCAGAGGTACAGGCAAGCACAGGAGGAGTTTTTCACTGATTCACAATTGCTCCAACATGGATTAGACCATGTTAACATTTGAAGCAAGGACTATGGTCTCAAATAACATATGTGAAAAATTTACCACAATTCATTTTTGTAAATAAAAAAATAATTTACAATATAGGTGTTACCCCTGCAATCAATCACTATTATAAGGGATCTAAGCTCTTTAGTTGATCATTCTTTATAGTTTGACAGTTAGTAGTTTGGAAAGCCTTCTACCTGGCTTATCTAATTCCCAAAGGCATCTTCACTAGATCCAAAGAAGTCTTAATTCTCCTTTACTCATATCATTATTAGATTTATTAAGTATAATACACCTTTTACATGTATTGGCTTAACCATATCATTTAGCTTGAGAGACCTCAGAGATTAATAACTAAAATATTTGTGGCTTCAAAATTATCAGGGCAGTCTGTCAGTCCTCTCTCTATACTCCATCTCTTAATAGACTCTTATATGGAGATTTGTGTGTAGCCTTTCGAGACATGAAAGATCCAACTCTCTGACCACATATTGCTTCATAGAACAAATGATACATCAAATACTCAGTTAAAGGAACTAAATCTTCATCAGCAAATAAATAAGACATATTGGTATGTTAGGTTCATATCTCAATGTATACCTCCCCCCTGGAGCAAATGTCTACTGCATGTCAAGCAGAGTAGTACCCTTTACCTTTAAGGGAAACCTAGACATTTGGATGCACAGTCTTAAATTCTCCCATAGTTTGTTTATCTTGTCTTGCTCTCTTTGCATCAGGAGATAACTTTAAGGGGTTTTGGCTAGACTTGTAATGGTCCACAGATTGATTGCCTAGTACTTATTATTTGTAAGCCAATGAACCTAAACAGTAACCAACAGAATTTGAAAATGTATTACCCAACCCCCTAAAAATGAGCACAACTATAAAATATTGAAAAAAAAAAAGGCAAAAGGACTCCATGTTCAACAAAGGGTTGACATTCTTATAGGATCCCAACTATATATAAACTCATAATCAATCAGACTTTCTCTTCCCTAGCAACTAAGCCAGTTAGACAACCTTTATTATGCAGTCATAGAAACCAGAACCACTCTGCCCCCACAATTCTACTGTACAGATCACTATGTATCCATCATATTTATCACTACTGCAGTAGTCTTAGCTATATGGATTATATCCTGCCTAGGATATAACAGCTGGTCTGCTTCCAAAGCTTTAGAGCACTTTCCATATGCTCAAACAGGCAGATAAGTTCCCTTTCTGGAAAAAACTTACACATAATCTTTTTAAATGTACTTTCCTGCTTAGGAAAGTTATTATTAATCTAGGAGTTTATATATATATATATATATATATATATATATATATATATATATATATATATATATAGATATATATAAAATATACTTTCACCTTTTATACTGTTTTTCCTTTTCTAGTTTTTGTTCTGTCATGGCTGACAAGCTGACCGGTTTCAAAACTGCACTTCCTGTGGACATAAAATCCCTAACTCAGATGCCCACAGGGAGTGTGTTTTCTGCTTAGAAGCAGCTCACTTAAACACATACTGCACTGTTTGTGCAGATTTTATTCAAGAGCCATTGCCGACAGGCATAGCAAGCTTGTTCTTTAAGGATTGCTGATATCTCATCTTCAAACTCTTCAGGGACTCAAACCTTTAGTAAATCTTCTAAAGCTCCCTCTGAGCATAGAGAAAGTTGCCTCCAAAGTCTCTAAAAACAACTTCGGAAGTGCCACACAAAATTCAGAAATCCTCTGATCTGAGTTTATCGGTTCCAAAATGACAAACCATAAAACCACAGCTTTCCAATCCTAAGCCTTCAGATCCTTTTATCATTTCATCTAGTCCTACCAAGAGTATGGATCCAAACCATTGGATCCTATGCCTAGCACATCATACATGCTAAGGCTGCCACAAGAATGTATAATGGATCCTATCTCCCCTCAGCTCCACTTCCCTTTTATGCAGACACATAAAAAGCATTCCATACCTCAGACAACCACATTGTCCATCAGGTCCTCCAGGAGTCTTTCGGAAGCAGATGTGGATAGGATGATGCAAAAGTTCTTTGTAGCTCAGATTCAAGTGGAGGTTATATTGGCTCTGTCTCCTATTGGATCCTTGGCCCTTCCTGCAACTGTTCATACAATTCTATCTCCTTCTCCAATCCATCCTTTGGTTTAGGTACCCCAGGATCTGATAGTCCCAAGAGTTCCATTGTTGCATCAAAAGAAAGTAACATCTTTGACTCCGACAATGTCCTTGACTAGTTCTGCTCACATGGCTTCAGATCAGAACTAGTCCTGGAGCCAAAGTGTTGATATCAGATCTGTGGGGCTGGGGGTCAGCTTCCATAATGTCGGATCTATCCCTGCCCCTCAGAGTCTCAGCATTAAGGCAGCTTGGGTCCAGTTCCCTCCTCAAAGCACAGATAGGGTCAGAGTCATGATCTGCCTGTACTGGAACATTCAGCTCCTGTGAGGCCATTCACGGTTTGTCTGGGTCCTGCTCCCTTCAAGGTGGTGGAAAAGGTTCTTTCTCTTCCTAGGGAATCCAGTCTCTCATCTTCTCTCAGATCCTACCATTCTACCCTAAATATTTCAGAGCTGTGAGTCTATCAGACCTACCCCACAGGGACAGTCAGTTCCTCCTAGTTTCCATTCGGATTCCATTGAAGAACTTCTCTTCTCTTCGGACACCTCCCCAGAATATCCCTCTGAAGAGGTTCAATGCAAGAGAACAAGCAAGAGGAGGCACATGGATTCCCCTTTGGAGTCTCTCACTGAAGATACCAATTTTGAGGCAAGGGAAGGATCCCCCAGATCACCACCCAATGACGTCTCATTTGGAAACATTTTAGAGATCCCTAAGCAAAATGGTGGTTGGTCTACCAATAATCCTTCTCTTGAGGAGTCAGTATTTCTGGACGATTTTGGTACTGGCCCATTTACATCTTGTGTGACTCCCCCGGCTGATGAGCTTATCGACCTAGTCTATTGCCAGGCATGGAAGGAGGCAGATTCCATTGAACCCATACCATGCCACCCAGACAGGTTTCTAGTGTCACCAAAGGATAAACCCTACTGGAGCAAATTGTCCCTGTCAAGGCAATCATTGTGGTGGAAGCCACCAAAATGGAGCTAGCAGAGTAGAGCTTCTCTGTCCACTCCCTAACAGAGTGTCTAGGGTGCTGAACACATTTGGAAAGCATGTATTTGCTTCAGCAACCTTCCCTCTGAGGTCCTTCAATTACCTGGCACACTTTACAAGGTTACAGAGAGATTTGACCAAAGGACAAGCAAATTCTCTGTCTGAGTCCATGTCTGTAGAAGACTTGAAAAGATCATCTTCTCAGCTGGCCACTCTCTTGTCTATTTATAATGTGTCCATGAGGTTAATCTCTCATGAGGCAGAAGGTGCCTCACAGGCGGCCAATTCAGACATTGCCATTAGGAGACATGTCTAGATGCAGCTATGCAACTTTGCAGAGCTTTTCAAGTCTTCTTTCATCAGTGCTCCCTTAGATGGAGCATCCCTGTTTGACCCTTCCATAAAAGAAACATTTACCCACAGTAAACAAGAAGGAAAGACCCTGTCTGCTGTAGGAATTAAATTTCGTACCCCTCAACAGTCATTTTCACTGTATCAAAGAGGGGACAAGAAAATGTGGTTCCGGAAATCCCAGGGACCTTTTCAGGGCTCACACAGAGACAACTTCAGATGCAGAGGATGGAGTTCAAATGTAATATGCCATCCTAATGGAAGAGGAGCCCCACAAAATCAAGGTTCCCAAGGTTCTTTTCCTGGATAGACCCTTTCAGTGCTCCTGAAGCACTGCCTGACTGCCAACCTTGAGGCAGTTGGGGACATTTGTCTTTACACCTAGAAGCCTGGGCTGCTATAACAAAAGATACTTGGGTGCTAAAAATAATATTAAGAGGTTACTTCATGACTTTTTTACCAAATTCCAACTTCCAAAAGAAAGAAGTCCTCAGCATTTCACCCAGTCAGAGGGAAGCTGAAGCAAAAGAAATTCAAAAGCTGATAGATAGAGTCATACAACAGGTCCCACCAGACCAAATAGGATTTGGCACTTACTCAAGATTCTTCTTAGTGCCAAAAAAGACACTGGCTCTGAAATCAGTTTTGGATTTAAACAAATTAAACAAATATGTGAAGAAATCAAAGTTCCGAATGGTCAAGATTCATTCCATTCTGCCCCTTCTACACAAGGATGATTGGATGTGCTCTCTAGATCTTCAGGATGCATACTATCCAGACAGGTTCTCCCAGAGACACTTATGCTTTTGGCTGGGAGCCAGTTTCTACCATTTCAGAGCCCTGTCCTTTGGTCTCATCACAGCCCCCAGGGTGTTTACCAAATATATGGCAGTGGTAGTGGTAGCAGCTCATCTAAGGCTACAAGGATTAGGAGTGTTTCCCTATCTGACTGGCTTCTGACCATCCTAACCATGCATCCCTTAGAGCAATCCATTGACACATTGCTCCAGATTTTTCAGTCACTGGATATAACAAGTCAGCTATGTCAAATCAAATCTGATACCAATACAGAGCCTGGAGTATATTAGTGCCTATCTGAACACAATAACCCAAAGTCCCTCCTTACCATCTCACCATTTATGTACACTCAGATCTCAGGTTCTTCATATTCTTCCTCATACTGCTCCTCCTGTAAGACTAATTCTTCAAGCGTTAGGTTCCATGGCAACTGACATAGTTTTATTTCCCTTGGCACATTATTTTATGGGTGTCCTTCAATGGACTCTAGCTGTTCAATGGTCTTTTCTTTGATAACCCTTGTTGTTTCCAGTCAAACTTACTCAAGTATGCAAATATTACATTCACTGGTGGGTCCAGTCAGGTGACATTTATCTGGGCTGACCTTTCATTCTTCCTGCCCCATTGGCCACAGTGATCATGGACAACTCCCAACTAGGGTGGAGGGGGCATTTCCTGGGAATGATGGTCCAAGGCATATGGACCCCCCCCAAGAGACCAATTTGTGTATCAGTGTCCAAGAAATGAGATCAGCCATTTTAATGTTGAAGGCATTCCAAGATGCTCTCCCTCTAGGGACCAATCCGATTCATACCGGCAACATGTCTGTGGTGTGGTACATCAACAAACAAGGGGAACTCGGTCCTACCACCATTGTCAAAAATCTGTGAGGGTGTGGCAATGGGCGATCTATTCCAACCACTTTCTTGTAGCAAAGGACATTCCTGAGAAAACCAACATGATGGCAGACAAACTCAGCGGGTTAATTCTAATGCCTCACAAGTGGACTTCAGTCAGTCAGTGGCAGAGAAAATTTTCCTCCACTGGGGACAATCATGGTGGGACCTTTTTGAATCTCCCCGCAACAACAAATGCAGCAGGTACTTTGCCCTGATCCCCCCTCAGGAGAAATCACAGAGAGATGCTGCAGTTCATGTTTGGCCCTCCCATCTGCTTTACACCTGTCCGCAATACCTCTGATTCCAACATTCTTACAGAAAGACAGTTTGTTGTAGAAGAGCTTGGTCATCCTCATTTCCTCTTTTTGGCATTCCCAGATGTGATTCAACTTCCTTTGATCTCATCTTTGTTGTCCTCCATGGATGCTGGGCCCAAGTCCAGATCTTCTTTCACATCCTTCAGGGATGAATCATCTCAATATTCCAGTCCTCAGACTAACCGCAGGGTTTTCCCAATTCTGTTGATAGCCATACAGCCCAGGCTTTCTTCCCCATTATGGACCATACTGTAACCCTCACAGAAAGACTCCAACAAAAGGATTTACAAAAGTAAATGGAAAACATTTTCCATTTGGGCTCTGCAAAACAACGATGAACCTTTTACTGCTGTTGTCTCTGCTGTACTAGATTTTCTAGCTTCTCTGTTTAAAGAAGGTGCTAGTTTTTCTACAAAGTACAATTGGCAGCCATATCAAATTTTCATTCAGGTGAGAAAAAGTATGCATTGGCTGCTTCCAAACTGTGTAGGGCATTCTTAAAAGGTGCCTTCCTTTTTAGACCTCCAGTAAAAGACGCAACACCACCCTGGGTCTAACAGTAGTACTGCGTGGTTTGACTCAAAAACCCTTTGACCCTTTGGCAAAAACTGACTTAAAGTATCTGTTTTGAAAAACAGCCTTTTTAGCGGCTATTACTTCCACTAAAAAATTTCTGAATTCCAGGCGCTGTTATATAAGACTCCTTACATTGTTTTTCATAAAGACAGGCTTACCTTATGAACCAATCCTTCCTTCATACCCAAAGTGGCTTCCGAGTATAATATTAACCAAACCATTCATTTACAAGTCTTCTTTCCAAATTTCTCAAACAAAGAATACATGCTTCATCTTCTAGATGTGCACAGGCAATTACATTTCTATTTACACAGAATGAAAGAATTCTGAAAAACAGACCAACTGTTTGTCTCCTTTTTACCAAATTGACTGGGTTATCCAGTTTCTAAAGTCACATTGGCCAAATGGATAACTAGTTGCATTTCCTGGATCTATTCCCAACAAGGCCTTTCTCTATCACGAACACCTAAAGCCTATTCTACTAGAGCCATGACCACTTCATCTGCCTTTTGGTCAAGGATGTCTGTTAATGATATTTGAGCAGCAGCCACGTGTTCCAATGCTCATACCTTTATTCTGCATTACAAACTAGACCTAATTTCAAGAAGTAGAGATGCCTTTGGTTCAGTGGTTCTCCTGAATATCCTTCCATGAGAGCCACCCCAGATGCAATAGCTGGAAACTCTGTCCCATGCATTGAGGAAGAATGAAAAGGACAACATCAGATTTAAAAGTTATGCACTCACCATAACTAGGTAACTGTGTTGTCCATTTTCATTCTTCTTCAACTGCCCCCCACCTTCCCCTTTCCTGTCATTTCCTGGAGTGACCTGATGGACATTTGGCCAGTGGTAGTTCAGGGTTTGAGCCCTGTTCTAATATCTATTTAGTTTTCCTTATTTTCATTACTTAATGAATACTTTATGGTGGTGGGTCTATATCACTTTTATTGAAAAACCTAAATATCTAATACATTTTTGTTGAACCCTATCCGTCAAACTCTTAATCTATCGAACGATCATTTAAGCAAACGTTTTCCCAGGGAAAACAAACAATCAGCCATCATCAGGAATTTGCCTTTTTCCCCACTGTAGTGCGATCTCAGAGCTGGTATATTTAGTTAGGGGGGTGTGGGGGCACAACCCCCCACCTGGGTGGGTTTTAAAATTTGTAATTTTTGTGATGCTCGCTTGGTTGGCCAAGCATTTTTTAACCCTGGGAAAATTTTCACTTAAACGATCATTTGGTGGATTAAGAATTTGACAGATAGGGTTTGATAAAAATGTATTCGATATTTATTTTTTTCGATAAAGTGATATAGAACCTATGGCAGCAAACTCAATCTGAGATACTGAGGATGGACTAGGGCATTATGGGTAGAGAGAGGAGCTTGAGAGTTGGATCCAAAGTCTATAGTATGAAGATCCATTTTCATTCTTTATGTCATCAGTGTAGTATGAGGCCAAGTTGGATCCAAGGTTTGGATCTGTAACCCATTCACTGACGGAAAATGAAAATGGACAACACAGACACGTAGTTACAGTTTCTTTTAAAGTAATTGAAAAACATTTTTTGTGTGGAGGAATTATGTTTATTTTACTTTTTGGGGCTGGAAAAGTATATTTGAGTGCTTTTAACTGCTTTTGTGAGAAAAGGTGACTTTTTACAGCTATGTTTACCAGCTTATGCTTATTTTTCCTGGCAAAGAGGCACCATCTTTGGCTTGACAATAGAACAAACTATCTTTCCTCTGCTCTGTACTTCTTCCAGCCAAAAAAAGAAAACATTAAGCAAACAGCCTTTGCTACCATAACAGACTAGCAATTTGCCTCAGCCATAAGTGGGTGACTGCATAGTGGCCAAAGCTGGTTTCTCAGACCACTCATCCTTTACTATGGCTCTATCTGGTGTAGCACCTACAGCCACTATGGACTGGGGGTCAGCCACATTCTCTGCATCTGTTGGGATACCCTCAGTGGCAATTGAGAGCCACTCTTGTTGGTCCTGGGACAGTGAACAGAGAAGGCTTCCCTGTTTAGTCAGAATGTTGTGCCTATCCTTGGGGAAGCTGCTGCTGCCATTAACAACACCACTGGCCCCATTTTTCCTGTCAAGAAGAAACAGAAAGCAAAACATATATCTACTCCTCAAGTTTCCCTCCTTAGGACTAGTTTACTAGATTTGGCTCAGATTTAATCAAAATATTGATCACTGTTAAAAGGAGTTTTTTTTTTTTTTATATATATATATATATAAAAGAAAGAGAGGTGCCTCTTTTCTAAAAAGATTCAAGATTCTGAAACTGGACAAGAAGATGAAGAGACAGATGCAGGGCTTTCTTCTCAGATTTCTGATTCAGACCCTGAGGAAAGCACAGTAACTGTCTGATTTTTCGTGGGGGAGGGTTCTCTTTGAGATTATTTCCAGAATGTGACAGTGTTTTCAGTGTGAGAACATTGAGGTTTCTCAGCTCCTCAGAAGGTACTATGAACTATTACAGATGGAATTTCCAGAACCCATCCCTCCAGTGCTGCCAACTTTTGAGGATGCATGTATCACTGCCTGCAGTTTTTCTCGCAGTCATCCTGCTGCCACTAAAAAGTCAGATAGATTATATACAGATCCACATTCTTTTAAATTTTTATAGACTCATCCCAAACCTGACCCAGCAGCTACAACTTTATTTAATCATACTGCTGCTAAACATTTAGTTAATTTCAGTCCATCAGTTTCTGACAAGGATGGGAAAATAACTGATACAGATGTGAAAAAAAGTGTATGCTTCTTCAACACTGATTTTCAGAATTTTTTGTCATGTATGTTAAAGTTTATTCTGATAATTGTGAAAGTATGAGAAATGTTTTGTCTGCAGTTTCTTCTTGTGAGGAAAAGTTTGCTTTAATTTCGTTCATTTTATAGGTCACAACTCATTGTTTGAAGTGTGTGTATAACCCTGATACTTCTTCCAGGGCTATGTTTTGAGGAGGTTTGCCTGGCTGCATTCTCAGAGCCTCTCAGATGATGTGAAAAATTATACTTTGAAATCTCCTTTGGATATAGATATAGTTTTTGGTCTGTCTGCTACAGAGATTATCAAAAAATGTGATGACAAGGGTAAGCTGATACAGAGAATCTCTTAAGAATTATCAGGCCTCTATTCAGAATTTTCTAACTCCTCATCCAGTTTTGGCAAGAAACAAAATAAACAGTCACAGCAAAATGCTGGTAAACAGACGTTTAAAAAGTAATGGCAAGGGGTTCCAAAAAGAATACAGGAACCTCACAAAACCAAGGAGAGTCCAATAAGTCAGAATAGCTATTTAAGGGACTTTATACCCCCCCCCCCCACACACACACACACACACACACTAATGGGTTTAGAAGATCATTTATCAAGGTTACAGATGACAGTGGGATGACATTCCTCCTTTCCAGGGTGTAATTCCTCATCCACCAGATCAGACTCCTCTATTTTACCCTGTATTCAACACATTTTGTCTCAGGAAGTGATAGTCATTTTCTCATTCTCAGATTGGGAAAGGTTTTTATTCAAGGATGTTTTTGGTCCCAGAGAAAGAAAATGTTTGGAGACCAGTTCTAGATCTTTCTTTCCTAAACCAATTTGTGATTGTGTCGAAGTTCAAATTGTTGTCCCTTCACAATCTGTTACCCCTTCTTCCTCATTTACGTTTCCTGGTAACACTGAATTTAAAAAAAATGCTCATCATATCCCTATTCATCCAGACTTTAGGTGTTTCTTAAGGTTCTGTGTGTCTGGATCATATTGTCAGCTCTCTGCCTTACCTTTTGGACTATCACCACACAAAGATAGTTGACAAAATGTCAGGCTTCAGTTATAGTTCATTACAGGCTACATGGTATTCACATTTTTCCATATTTAGATGACTTGTTTATCTTTGCAGTCTTTTTCAAAGTGTCAGGAATCTCTCACTTGGGTGAAAGATATCTTATGCAAGCTAGTATTCCTAAAGAACATTAAAGTCTTTTTTGACTCCATCACACATGATACTGTTCCTGGGGTGTCAGCTAGACACCTCAGTTCAAATAGTTATTCTTCCACAGGGAAAAAATAGATCTATACCTGGATCTATTTCTAGGGTTTTCCACTCAGACTTTGGTCACTTTAAGGGAATACCCCAAGATTTTGGTTTTCATGGCATGTATGATTCTTATGATACCCCTGGCAAGACTCCACATGATAGAGATTCAATGGTATCTGATGTCTCTTTGGTCTTAGCAATAACACCCACTGTCTTTTCAAATCACAGTTTTGGGGTTTACCTAACAAGAAATCACTTGGTGGAGACAGCAAATATCTCTAAATCTGGGTCTCCCTTTCTCCCCTCCTGCTCCAATGTAATCAGTCACCACAGTTGCCTCTGATTATGCTTGGGAAGAAGTTTCAGGAGAGATAAAAGTGCAAGGTCTTTGGAATACCAATGACAGATGTAAGCACATAAATAAAAAGGAGATGTTTGCTCTGATCAAGTCACTCATCTCTCTCTGTATCATCTTTGGTTCTTTGGAACTATTCAAGTTGCTAAGACCATACTATAGTCATCAACAAGCAAGAGGGAATCAGATCTTACCCCCTTTGCAGACTAGCCATGTTAGCTTGGGATATAGCTTCACAGCACAAGCTCACTCTGCAGCTTACACCCTGTCAGATCAAAACTGTGTGGCAGACAAGCTGAGCAGGATGAAGGCAGACCTCACGAATGAAAACTAGATCAGGTGGTCTTCCAAGATTTGATCCATCTGTAGGGAGTTCCTCAAGTAGACCTCTTTGCCTCCTCTCTGAACAATCAGCTGGCAAAATTCTGCTCCAAGACTCAATGCAAGGAGATCTGGAAGGCAAGATGTTTTTTTTTTTCCTTGGGCAGGAGTGTTTCTGTATGCTTCTCTACTCTTTCCAAAGATATCCGGCATCATTCTAAAGATTCAGACGGAATCCCCCAAGATTAGTATGGTGACTCCCTTCTGGCCCAGACAACAGTGGATCTCCCTTTTTTTGAAATGGCCAGGGTCAATTAAAACAAGCTTCCTCACATAATGGATCCACTCAGGTAAGAACAGGGGATGTTATGTTGTCCTATCTTGCCTTCATTCTTACTATGTGGGTTCAGAGCTGATCGTCGGCTCTGACTCAGCCAATTACAGAAGCTCAAAGTCTCTAAATTGGCTCCTGGCAAGGTAGGTATCCCATCATGCAGTGGTAAGACTTCTCAGATCTCATTTGCCACTTTACGAGTTCAGAAGTGTTCTTCTTGGCCGTGGATAAGTTTATTCTTTTTTCAATTATTTCTTACTGTTGTTTCATAACTAATATTAGGAGTCCTTTTCTTTGTATTTTCATAGCTCATTTATTTAGATAGCTATTGCTCAGGGCTAGGCCCATTTAAGTTAGAGGACCTAGTCCTCTATTTAACCTTTTATATATATACATATATATATATATATATTTATATATATATATATATATATATATATATATATATATATATATACACACACACTTTTTATAGTGTGGTGTGTTTTCCCTCTGAACCTTTGCCCCTTTTTTATTAGAGGGCTTTCTTGTTGTGGGTTTGATTGCAGTGTGTTGTTCTTTCCCCTCCCAGTAGTTCTTAGGTCCGTTTTCAGTTTCTGGACCTATCTAGCTGTTGTTGATAGTGATTATTGTTACATTCAGATAACTATGATGAAGGAACCCAAAGAAAAAGAGCACAAGCCTTCAGTTTTAAAAAGTGCCAAAAATGTGGTCAGAAAATGTCCATTACGGATGGACATAGCATATGCGTCTTTTGCTTAGGAGCCATTCACTAGCAAGAAACTTGTATCTTTTGTCACTCTTTTAGCTCCCGAGTGTTACAGGAGAGGAAAAACAAGCTAATTTTGAAAGGTCTCCTAAAGCCACCTTTTGAGGAAGTTTTAGGTAGTGTTTCTTCCTCACAATCTTCAAAGTCTCCTTCAAGCCAGAAAGAGAATGCTGTTAAGAGACCATCTCCAGTCCCTTCTGGTAAATCTGGACCTCATGAGACATTGCTAAAAACTTTAAGTCTTCCACCTCATTGGCCCCACAGCTTTCAGAGCCAGCTGAGGTTATTGCTATTAACATTTCTACATTGGCCCCAAGAACCTTGGAGCCGAAAAAGGATAGTTCTGATCGGAGCCGGTGCATGGATATTTCACCGGTCTCCCCTACCCTGAGATCTCCTGTATTACAGGGATCTCACTCACCAACCCTTTCCTCCAGGTCCCCTAGGAGCTTGTCTGACGAGGATGTGGAGAGGGTGGTGTGCAGACTTTTGAAGGTGCCGGCTTGGCTGAGCTTGGCTCCTACATTAGCCTTGAAGCTGATCTCCCTGGAGCCGGGGATTTCCTCTGTTTCTTCAGAACCAGTGGTGTCCTCGGACCCAGGGGAGTCAGCCTTCGAACTAATGAGGAGTGTGCTGGCCAAATCTACAGCTATACGCAAGGATACTGGTGTTTTTCCCCCTAGAGCACTGACTTCTGTCTTGACACCACCTTTTCCACAGGACAGCAGAGATCCACAGCCTCAGGAGCACCCTCTGGGTGATCCCCATTATTCCGAGACCTCCCTAGAACACCCTTCTGAAGAGCCCCCTTGGAAGAAAACATGCAAGAGGAAGCATGTAGACTGCCCTGATGAGTCTGTCACCTCAGACACTGACCTCAAGGAGTCAGAAGGGTCCCCACGGTCATCCTTTGAAGATATCTCTGTTGCAGATATTCTGGAGATCCTAAAACAGAAAGGTGGCTGAACTACCATAACCTCTTCTGATGAGGAGTCCGTGTAGCTGAAGGCTGTCGGATCTGAACCTTCAGCCTTTTGGGTGTCTCTGCCTTTCGACGAGCTTATGGACCTGGTCAGTCGAAAGGCATGGGAATCACCTGACATGATGGAACCAGTCCCTAGGAGGCCAAACAAATTCGTGTCAGCCCCCAAGGAAAAATAATTTTTGACCAATGGCATGCCTGTAGATGCTATGGTGGTGACAGTAGCCACCAAGAAGGAGCTTGCAGAGATATCCTCATCTGTCCATCCTCCGCACAAAGAGTCTCAAACGATGGACAGATACAGAAATTCTGTCTTTTCAACACTGGCATTTACCGTCAGATCGCTGAACTACCTTACACATTTTACAAGGCTACAGAGAGATCTCTTGAAGGAGCTGGGAGATACACTACAAGGTACCTTAACTGTGGGGTTACCAGAAAGGGTTACCACCCAGTTATCCACCTTAAACTCAGTTGTGAACTCCTCCATGAGACTGATATCGTACACAGCAGATGGAGAGAGTAGGGTAGCAGGTTCAGGAGTTTCCCTTAGGAGACACTCCTGGATGAGCTTGTTTAACTTTGTGGAACCCTTTAAGTCTACCTTCACCAATGCCCCCTCTGATGATTCCTCACTCTTTGGACCTAAAGTTAGATACACTCACCAGATGCGAGCATGAAGGGAAAACTCTGTCTGCCATTGGAGTACGTTTATGTGTCCCTTCAAGACCCTACCCTAAAGGGCAGAAGGGCAGTAAGATGTGGTTCAAAAAGTCCCAGAGAACTTTCCAAGACGCATGAGGTGATACCTTCCCGAGGGGCACAGAGGGAGGAAACAATGGTAGGTATCATCCTAGAAGCAGAGAGGGTCAGCAAAATCAGGGCGACCGTGTTTACTCTGGAGGCAGTCAGGGGGCGTTTATCTTTGTACCCAGAAGCATGGCACGACATCACAAAAGACAAGTGGGTACAAAGCATAATATCTAGAGGATACTCCATTCCCTTTTCCTACCCTCCACTTCAAATCAAAACAATCCCAGATGTTCCACCCAATCTAAGGGATTAAGCAACCATAGAAATCCAAACGTTACTAGAAAAAAAGAGTCATACAAACAGTCCCCGCAGACCAAATAGGATTCAGAACTTACTCAAGATTCTTTTTAGTGCCAAAAAGAACAGGGGACTGGAGACCCATACTGGATCTCAGCAAATTAAATGAATCAGTCAAGAAGTCCAAGTTCCAAATGGTGACACTGCAGTCGATACTTTCCTTCTTAGGGAAAGACAATCGGATGTGCTCGCTAGACATCCAAGATGCATACTACCACATAAAAATGAACAGAGCATCAAGGAGTCATGCTTCTGGCTGGGAGATAGTCATTATCAGTTTCAAGCTCTGCTATTTGGTCTCACTACAGCCCCCAGGGTGTTCATCAAATGCATGGCAATAGTAAAGGCTCACTTGAGAGGTTTTGGATTCCACGTGTTTTCGTATCTGGACGACTGACTCCTAACTGCCACCACCAAGCATCTACTTCAGCAGTCCAGAAACATGACCCTGCAAATTTGTGCTTAGCTAGGCATTACAGTCAATTCGCAAAAATCTGCCTTGTTGCCCTATCAACATATTGCTTTCATAGGTGCAGAAATAGACACTGTTTCAATGATGGCTCATCTTCCCTCCGACAGAATTGCTGCTCTCAAACAACAAATTTTGTATCTTCTTCCCAAACACAAGGTCAAGGCGAAGATAGTTCTCAAACTCCTGGGAACAATGGCTTAAACCATAACCCTCGTCCCACTAACCAGGATGCATATGAGGATTATGCAGTGGCTACTTTTTTCCCCAATGGTCGCTACAAGAACTTCCTCTGTCTCATCTGATCAGGATAACAGAATCATGCAAGAGAGATCTTCAATGGTGGATTCAATCCAACCATGTAACTATCGGAAGGCCATTCGTTCAACATCAACCTGCTGCTACTGTGACTGTGGACGCTTTTCAGGTAGGGTGGGGGGGCATTATCTGGAAAAAACAGTCGAAGGCATATGGCAAGAACATGAGGCCCACTTGCATATAAATGTTCTAGAGTTGAGAGCAGTACTTTTGGTGTTGCAAGCACTCCAACACTCTCTTCTTCTAGAGACGATTGCAATCCATTCAGACAATATGTCGGTGGTATGGTATATAAACAAACAGGGAGCAACCAGATCATACCCACTTTGTTGAGAGGCTCTGAGGGTTTGGCAGTGGGAAATCTCTTCCCAATGCCTTCTAGTTAGTAGCAACGCATATCCTGGGAAGTCTAATGTGATAGCTGACAAGCTCAGCAGGGCAATATTAATGCTTCACAAGTGGTCTCTAAAACAGAGCATAATAGAAGAGATCTTCTGGAAATGGGGCCAGCTGTACTGCAATCTCTTTGCCAGTCCTATTAATGCCAAATGCAGCAGCTACTTGGCCCTCGGGACTTCTTTATGCCTTACCCCCTTTTCCCCTCATACCCAAAGTCATTCAGAAAGTAAAATCCGTGGGAAGCAAGCTGATTCTCATTGCTCCATACTGGCCTCATCAGATTTGGTTCCCCTTTCTCTGGCCTCATCTACTGGAGGATCTGTGGGTAGTGGACCCAGCTCCAGACCTTCTGACACATATGTCAGGAACACTTCATCCTTCTCTCCACAACCTCAACCTGACAGCATGGCTGCTCCACTTCCAACCTTAGTCAGGCTACAAGAGTTCACTCCAGCAGTAAAGCACATTTTGATATCCTCTCATAAGGTTTCAACAAGGAAATTATATGCTAGTAAATGGAAAAGGTTTTCTTACTGGGCGCAGACCAGAAACGTAGACCCCTTCATTGCCCCCATTTCTTCAATTTTGGAGTTTCTTTCCAAACTATTCCAACAAGGCTCGGCTGCAGCTACAATTAAAGTCCAGCTAGCAGCTAGCTCCAATTTCCACTTAGGACAGCATACACCTAACTTGATGACACATAGACTTTGTAAGGCATTTTTGAAAGGCACTCTCTTATTGAGACCCCCAATGAAAGAACCAGTCCCTCCCTGGGATTTAAACTTTGTCCTCTTACATTTAGCCTCTCCACCTTTTGAGCCTTCTTCCACATGTAATCTAAAGTTCCTTTCTTGGAAAACAATTTTACTGGTAGCTGTAACTTCATCTAGAAGAGTTTCAGAGTTACAAGTGCTCTCAATCAAACTGCCCTACCTAATTTTCAGTAAAGACAGGGTATTGCTTCGGACTAACCCATCCTTTGTCCCTAAGGTTTGCTCTCAATTTAATATAAACCAATCTATTGAGCTACCAGTGTTCTTTCCTAACCATACCAACAAGGCAGAATATAAGCTTCACCAACTAGATGTGCATAGACAGCTTAGATTCTATCCTCACAGAACTAAAGATTTCAGAAAGTCAGACCAATTGTTCATATCCTTTTCTGAGGCAAAAAATGGTATGCCAGTATCTAAAACCACGTTATCTGACTGGCTTTCCAATTGCATACGTTTTATATACTCCTCCAATAACAAGAATCTGCCTTTTAAAGTTAGGGGTCACTCAACCAGATCAGTAGCAACATCCACTACTTTTCAAGCCAGAATATCAATGGACAGTATTTGTACACCCACGACTTGGGCAACTCCACATATCTTTATCACTCATTACAAGGTTGAGTTGGCCTCCAGGGACAGGGCCTCCTTTGGTTCCACAGTGCTCAAGAGTGTATTCCTGTGAGCCACCCCAGAAAAAGGTGCTAGGGACACTGTCCCTCATAGTAAGAATGAAGGTGAGATAGAACAACATAACATAAATAAGTTCTGTACTCAATATAACATTCCATGTTTGTTGTCTATCTCACCCTTCATTCTTACGAACCCACCCACCTACCCCCATCCAGATAATCCTAGAGGACCTAGTGGGAAGTTTCCTTTCCTTTATATTGGAGACCTTTGACTCTTGTTTCTCCTTCACCTGAGGATACATAAATAATTAGTTTCTGTTATAGTCAGCAGCAAACAAGAGCTGAGTAGTCTTACCATACCATGATGGGATGCCTACCTTGCCACGAGCCAATTTAGAGACTTCAAGCTTCTGTAATCGGCCGAGTAGGAGCCGACGGTTGGCTCCGAACCCACATAGTAAGAATGAAGGGTGAGATGGACAACAAACATGGAACGTTATGGTGAGTACATATCTTCTTTTTTTTTGACACACACCTTGACCCCAATCCACTTCAACTGACTGCCTGGATGATAGGGTTTTAATTCCTTTTAGGTATCTGTTTACTGAGGACATGCAGTAGGTATTAATGGAGATAAGAAAACCAGGTACTAGAAAATCATATATTAGCAAATGGAAAAGGTTTTCTAGTTGGTCGCATCCACATAAATAGCATCCATTCGAGGCTAGTATTGCTGTCATTTTACAATATTAGTGTGAGTTTCTATCCGGTGCCCTTTCTTACTCCTCCATCAAGGTGCATTTGTCAGCCATTTCAACATGTTTGCCCATGGATCCTCCTCTTTCAATGCATTCTCATTCTAAACTGTTTTTGAAAAGGGTTTTGCATAAGAGACCTCCAAGAAAGCCAGTGTTTTCTCCTCAGGATATTAATTTTGTGTTAGAGAAGCTAAGACCTGCTGCATCTGAACCAGCTCATCTGGCTGACTTGAGGTTCTTAACATGGAAACTGCTTTACTGATTACTCTGACTACTTAAAGAAGGGTATCTCAGTTGCAAGTTCCTATGGTGAGTCAACCCTGTCTTGCTTTTCACAGAGACAGGGTTTCTTTGAGAACTAATCCTTCTTTTATGCCTAAAGTGGCATTTAAGTTTACTTTAAGCCAAATTATCCATCTCCCAATTTTCTTTCCTGAACCTGAAAATGAGGGAGAATGTCTACTCTATATCCTGGATGCCTACCAGCAACTCCGGTACTAGCTTGACAGAATAAAGTCTGTTAGGTCTGCAGATCAGTGTTCATTTCATGTGAAGGTAAGGGACAACCTGTATTAGAACAGACAATTTTGAAATGGCGGTCTCAGGCTTACCACAACAAAACTATTTAAGGCAGGTTCAAGGCCCAGTCTAACAGGGCTTTGTCTTCGTCTATGTCTTTTTGGAAAGAGTCGGATTCTAGAGGTATTCTAAGAGCAGCAACTTGCTCCTCTGTGCATACTTTTACAAAGCTCTACAAGTGTGATTCCTTCTCTAGGTGTAGATCAAGCTTTGCTAGGACCATTCTCCAAGGATTTCCTGACCCTTCCCCTTCCACCTCCCAAATGTACAAAGCTGGGATAATCTACCATATAGATAAGGCTGCTGCAGCAGTGATCAATATGATGAACGTAGTACAGTTGTGTAAATAAATTTACCATAACAATAAATGTTTGAATGATCTCTACTGCAGTAGCTTCTGTCTCGTCTGTGTTTTTTAATTTTTCCAGGATGTGTACGTAGATATACACACATACACACACACACACACACACACACACACACACACACACACACACACACACACACATACTCGTATCTATGTCCACTCAGAGCTCAACTTCCTTCTGACAATAGGCATGAAAGCTCTGAAGGGCTTGTTGTCCAAACCAGCGTTTTTAGGCAGCTCAGCTTGAGCTGCCTAATAGATGTTATGTGATCCTATCTTGCCTACATTCTGACTGATGGGTTCGGAGCCGATCCTCGGCTCTGACTCGGCACGCTTATGCCAAAGAGCGAAGTCTCTTATTGGCTGAGCTTACTATATCCCAGGATGCACCACTACCAGTCCCCCAGATCTCGTTTGCCGCTAACAAGCAAAGACGTGGTCTCGAGCTGGCTGAGCTAAGTAGTGCTTTTTTCACTTACTTTCCTGTCAGGAATTTCCTAAATCTTCAACAAAAAGCTGTTTTAACAGCTATCTCGTGTTTTTGTGTTTGAGTGAGCATTTTCTGTAAAGTTTTTGTGTAGTGAATGCGTTTTTTTCTGACTAGAGGTCCCCTTTGAGTTTAAGGGCCTTCCCCTGTCAGTCCGTTGTTGTTCAAGTCCCGTTTTATTTAGGGGCTTTTGGACCCCTTTGGTTATTTTTGTCTATTTGTGACAGCCTTTGTTTTAAAAAAAAAAAAAAAAAGGAAAGAAAAGAAATTTTTCTGTCATTGTTAGTGTGTTTGGTTTTTGGCTAGTTACACTAAATTGGTTGCCATAATGTCACAGGCTCCTAGGCCTTCAGGATTTAAAAAGTGCACTAAGTGCAGTTTCAAGATGTCAATAACAGATGACCATTCCCTCTGTGTGTACTGTTTGGGCGCCAAACATTTGCAGGAGTCCTGAAGCAGCCACGCTGCTTTCCTCGAGGGTCCTCCAAGAGAGGAAAAATAAACTTATTTTAAAGGCCTTATTAAACCCTCATTTGAAGAGGCTTTAGCTTCCTCTCCTTCTCCTGCAAAGAAGAAAAGGGCGTCGGCTCCGACCAGCCCGTTGGAACCGACCGCCAAAAGACATAGGCAGGCTTCTCCTTCGGCTCCACGGACTTCGGAGCCGAGGGCGGAACGGTCTGCCTCGATGCCTCCAGCCTCGACTCCTCTGGGTTCGGAGCCGACGGCTGGGGCCTCGAGGCGGATCATCTTCATCGGCTCCACTGATCTTGGAGCCGATGAAGGTTGTCCGCCAGACACTTCCTCCTCGGCCAAGCCCTCTTCGCACCGATGGAAATTGGTTTGGACACTCCTTCGGCCGATAATTGTCGAGTCGATTCGAGCCGGTCCCCTAGTCCCTTGGAGCCGTTGGAGAGGCCTACTCGGACCCATTCGGTCTCTTCCAGGTCATCAAGGATGTCAGATTTGGACATAGACAGGGTACTCCAAAGACTTTTCCAGTCCCCAGTCTTTCAGAAATTTGTTTCGGCTCCGACCCAATTGGCTTCGGAGCCGATAGCCCATTCCATTGCCATTCCTCCTCCGACCGCTTCGGCTCCGTCGGAGCAGGTGCTGATGGAGCCAGGGGAGATCCTAGGGTTGGCTCCGACCCTTACTCCAACCCCGGCCTTCGGGTCCGAGTTTAGCACACGGACTTCTTCGGCCGGACCTGGGGGTGACGCTGGGACCAATGCTGTCGGTTCCAAGCCTCCTCTCGGTGCTTCAGCCGCTGGACTTCCGTCTGCTATCATGGCTCGAGACTGGACCCTCCCAGGATTCTGGGGGTCCGCCTTCAGAGCTATGAGGAGTGCCTTGGCCAAGTCTTCTTCGCCATCTCTACGGCTTTACCGGCACCTTCCCTGGGCATGGAGACTGGGTCTTTGGCAGTTCCCCTGTCTCTAGGCAGCGGAGCCCGGGCCTGAGGTTACCCCCACTGGGGTTCCCTCCTCCTGAGGGTCTTCGGAGTTGTCTTCGGAGGAGCCCCAAGGAAGAGATTGTGCAAGAGGAAGCACGTGGACTCCCCCGATGAGTCTCTTACATCGGACACTGATCTTGATGATGCGGAGGGGTCCCCAAAGTCGTCCTCGGATGATGTCTCATTTGCAGACATTCTAGAGATCCTCAAGCAACGAGGCGGCTGGAATTCCAAATCCTCCGCTGATGAGTCGGTGTTCCTCAAGGCCTTCGGGCTCAGCCCTCCGCCTCCTGGGTGTCTCCGCCTTGACGAGCTCCTGGATTTGGTTTGTCGGAGGACGTGGGAACATCCAGATACTGTGGAACCAGTGCCTTCTCGCCCTAACAAATTTTTGTCTGCCCCACCCGAGAAGGAGTTCTTAATGAAAGGCGTGGCTGTAGATGCCATGGTGGTGGCATCTGCTACCCAGTAGGACGTGGCAGAGGCTTCAACGTCCATCCATCCTCCTAATAAGGAGTCTAGGAGCATGGACCGCACGGGAAGCGCACCCTGACTTCAGCGGCCTTTACTCTGAGGTCCCTGAATTATTTGGCACATTTCACCAGACTACAGAGGGATCTGGTCAAGGAGCTCTCTGACTCCCTCTCAGGTAACCTACCTGAGCAGCTAGCCCAGTCGGTTAGCTCTCAGTTGGCTATCCTTACCTCGATTTCTAACTCGTCCATGAGGCTCATTTCATATGCGTCAAGGGCGGGCAGAGCTGCAGGCACAGGCGTGGCTCTACGGAGACAAGCCTGGCTCCGTTGTGTCATTTCGGAGGCCTTCAAGTCTTCCTTTGCCGACGCTCCCTTTGATGGGTCCTCTTTGTTTGGACCCAAGGTAAAGACACTCTTACCGCTGTGAGCAGGAGGGAAAGACTTTATCTGCCGTAGGAGCACGATATTCCACTCCCTTCGGCCTTATCCCAAGGCTAAAAGAGGAGGGAAGATGTGGTTCCGCAAATCACAGAAATTCTTTCCTCAACAGCAGGAAGATTCCCCTTCCAGAGGCAGAGGACGGTGAAATTTTTCTGGGAGACGCCCGTCCCAGAGGCGCAGAGGCCCCCGCAATACTGGAGACCGCGAGTCCTTTCGTGGCTCTTCAGCCTCCCACACTCCATGAGGGATTGCCCGGCTGTGCTGCTCCGGAGCCAGTCGGGTGCCGCTTGCCAAGCACCTAAAAGCCTGGGAGTCTATTACTCAGGACAGATGGGTGCTTCGGATTATTGCCGGAGGTTACACCATTCCCTTTACACGCCACCCCCACCGTCCAAAAAATCCCGGACCCACCACCCAGTCAAAGGGAAATTGCAGCCGTAGAAGCTTCAAAGCTGCTAGAAAAGGAGTCATCCAACCGGTCCCCACAGACCAGATCGGATCCAGAAATTACTCAAGGTTCTTTTAGTGCCAAAAAAGACAGGGGACCTGGGACCCATTTTGGATCTCAGCAAACTAAACCAGTCCGTCATGAAGTCCAAATTCCGAATGGTCACTTTACAATCCATTCTCCCATTGTTGGAGAAAGATGTTTGGATGTGCTCCATAGATCTCAAGGACGCCTATTATCACATACCGATACATCAGGCGTCCAGGAGGTATCTGCGCTTCAGCCTGGGAGACAGTCATTTCCAATTTTGTGCACTGCCCTTTGGTCTCACCACAGCCCCCAGGGTGTTCACCAAGTGTTTGGCAGTAGTGACTGCTCACCTGAGGAGTCCAAGTGTTTCCCTATCTGGACGACTGGCTCCTGACTGCCACCACCAGGCATCTACTACTAGAGAACCTACAAGCCACCATCTCCCTGGGTGTTTCCCTGGGAATTACATTCAACTGGTCAAAGTCTGTCTTGCTGCCTTCTCAGCGCATAAGATTCATAAGAGCAGAGATAGACTCAAAATTAATGCGGATCTTCCTTCCTACCGAAAGGATACAAACATTACAAAATCAGGTCCGAGCCCTGCTTCTAAGATCCAAAGCCCCAGCCAGGATGGTCCTGCAACTTTTAGGTTCAATGTCTGCCACGGTTCTCCTAGTTCCTCTGGCAAGGTTGCACATGAGGATTCTCCAGTGGCTATTATCGACACAATGGTCTTTTCAAGATCTCCCCCTCAATCATCACATACTGATTACAGAAACGCAAACGGGACCTCCACTGGTGGCTTCTGCCATCCAATCTGAATCAGGGAAGACCCTTTGTTATACCCTCCGTGGCCACCTTGACTACGGATGCCTCCCAGACGGGTGGGGGGCATTGTCTGGGCAGGTCAGTTCAAGGTTCTTGGCTTCCCAACGAAACATCTCTCCATATCAATGTGTTGGAAATGAGGGCTGTACTTCTGTCCTTACAAGCCCTCCACAAGTTTCTCCCTCAAGGCATTATCGCCATCCACACAGACAACATGTCGGTAGTCTGGTATCTAAACAAACAAGGAGGGACCAGATCTTACCCCCTTTGCAGAGAGGCCATGAGGGTGTGGGAATGGGCAGTGGCTACCAAGCGCTTCCTGGTAGCGACCCACATTCCAGGCAAATCCAATGTATTGGCAGACAGACTGAGCAGGACTATTCTCTCTCCTCACGAGAGTGGTCTCTGAACGAAACAGTAGCAGCTCAGATTTTCAAAAGATGGGGGATTCCGTGCTGCAACCTGTTTGCAACACCAAGAAACACCTAAGTGCAAAGGTTCTTTTCCTTGACCCCGCCAAGGGGAGACAGCTACGGATGCTCTAGTCCAACCTTGGCCAACAGGACTGCTTTATGCTTTTCCTCCGATTCCACTCCTCCCCAAAGTCATCCAGAAAGCTTCCCAATTGGGGTCCACAATGATTCTAATTGCTCAGACTGGCCTCGCGGGTATGGTTCCCCTACCTACAGAAATATACTCTGGACGGTCCTTGGTTCTTGGACCTAATTCCGGACCTTCTGGTTCATCAGTCGGGACAACAGCACCAGTCCCTTCACACTTTGAAATTAACAGCTTGGCTCCTCCACTTCCGACTATAGTCAGAAATCACACCTTGGACCCGGAAGTTATTCACATTTTATCTTCAGCCCACAAACCCACCACTAAGAAGTTGTATCACAGTAAGTGGAAGAGGTTTGCTATCTGGGCTCAACTCAGAGGATTAGACCCTATTACTGCCCCGATACCAGAGGTCTTGAAATTTTTAACATCCTTGTTTAATCAAGGATCTTCAGTCTCTACTATTAAAGTCCAACTAGCAGCTATCTCCAAATTCACGATTCCACAGACCCACCGTTGATGAGCAGCAGATTATGTAAAACTTTCATGAAAGGTGCTGTGCTTTTAAGACCCCAGTTTTTCATCCTGCCTCCGTGGGATGTTGATTTGGTACTTCGTGCCTTAACATCTTCCCCTTTGAACCGCTGCTACATGTGAGTTGAAATATCTGTCTTGGAAAACTGCCTTCTTAATTGCAATTACCTCTGCAAGAAGAGTTTCAGAACTTCAAGCCCTATCTATCAAACCACCGTACTTGATTTTTCACAAGGATAGAGTATCACTTAGACCTAATCCATCTTTTGTCCCAAAAGTTTGCTCTAATCTCTGTCTCCAACAATCTTTAGAGCTACCAGTTTTCTTTCCAAAATTTTCAAACAAAGCGGAATACACCTTCCATACATTGATGTTCACAGGCAATTGTGCTTCTATCTAGATAGGACTCAGCAAATTCGGAAAACAGATCAATTGTTTGTGTCCTTTTCAGATAATAAACTGGGTAAAACCATCACTAAAGCTACTATTGCCAAATGGATCAGAGATTGCATAACTCAAGCTTATTCCTCTTCAAATAAGCAACTTACAACATCTGTCAAAGCTCACTCTACTAGAGCTATGGCTACCTCTATTGCATTCCATTCCAAGCTCGCTATTTCTAAAATTTGTGCTGCGGCTACTTGGTCCAACCCGCACACTTTCATTTCCCACTATAAATTGGATGTGGCATCTAAAGGACGAGCATCATTTGGTTCCACGGTACTCAGGAGTGTTTTCCAGTGAGCCACCCAGGATTTAGGTGCTAGGACGCTGTCCCATCAGTCAGAATGTAGGCGAGATAGGATCACATAACATCTTTTAGTTATGTACTCACCATAACTTCAGATGTTTGGGATCCATCTCGCCACATTCCTAATACCCACCCTCCTTCCCCTGCCTTGGAGATCAGAAGAGATTGAACGGTTTGAGTTCTACTGTTTTTTATCTTGTATCATCTGTCAATGTTATATAAGCAGTGCATGCGTGTGTGCATGTATGCGGACAAACTAGATCTGGGGGACTGGTAGTGGTGCATCCTGGGATATAGTAAGCTCAGCCAATAAGAGACTTCACTCTTTGGCATAAGCATGAGTCGGAGCCGAGGATCGGCTCCGAACCCATCAGTCAGAATGTAGGCGAGATGGATCCCAAACATCTGAAGTTATGGTGAGTACATAACTAAAAGTTTGATCACATGGAGGGTGCCTGAAGCTTTGGAAGCTGGACGGCTGTTATATCCTTCACGAGATATAACTCGTATAGCTAAGGCTACAACAGCAGTTATCACTCAAACATCTCTTGTTATGGTAAATTTACTTACACAACTGTAGCTTCTCTATACTAGGTTTAATACTTTGGAAAAATATTCCCCCATAAAAAAGAAGCCTCATTTCACCTAGACACCCCTAAGAGTTAACCCAGTAGTCTGGGTTCTGGGAACATATGTAGAAATATTCTGACCTTTGACCAACATGTGGTTAAGGCAGTAAGAAAATCATTCTGTGTTGCCCAGCTTAAGTAAGGGCATGGCATCCAGGTCCAAGGAAGTCATAGCACCACTTTATTCGACTCTTATCAGTCCCATCATTGAGTATAATGCCCCCTACGTCATGTACCTAGACATACGCAACACCTGGAACATTCACAGAAGTTCCTTACGAGGAGAATCCAGGGTATAAACACATTTTCCTGTACACATCGCCTTAAAGCACTGTCTATATACTCTGTCTCCTACTGCTTACTGAGAGGCGATCTATGTCTGGCATCCAAGGCATCCTCAGATCCACCTCTGGTGGACTTTTTTCACATCCACAAAATGTCCAGCATCAGAACTACTAGATCCAAGGATTTAAATTTTGCTTGTGACATAAATAAGACATGTCAGTGAGACAGTTATCTGTCTCAGAGGATCCCCGTGCTGTGGAACAGGCTCCCTATTCATGTGAAGCAGAGTCCATCTCTAACTCTGTTTAAGCTTAACCTTGACCAATGGATGGGAAATCGGAAATTTGACCTGGGTCTGGCCCCCATGTCTCTTATAGATGGAGGCAGACAGTAATGCCCAAATGAACATACCCCCGCAATAACCTGTAGAAATTTCTTGACTAACATGTCCCCTCCTAATAAATGCCCATGATACATGGAGGCACAATTAGGTTGGACTGTATGGACTGCACACCTAGGTTTAAAAAGGCCCTGGTAGTTGTTAGCCTAGTATAAAACTATGAACCTATGGCTACACTAGCAGTTGATCTGAAGTAGGCAGACTTCATTCGTCTGCAATCTGTGGGTATCGGATCCGACCTCGGATCCGAGCCGGCAATTCAAAAGCTTAGGCTCCGAGCTCCTAGCTCCTCCCTCTTACCCATAATCCCCTGCCAAGCCCTGACTGACCTCAGATTTCGTTTGCCGCTTTTCAAGTAGCTACGGAATTCCAGAGCTCCTGGTGTTGGTGAAGATAAGAAATAGTTTTTTGACTAAAAAAGTTTTAAAAATCTTTATTTTCTTTCTTGAGTTAGTTAGTGTTGAGTGTGTTTAGGCTTTCCTCTCTCTTTTTTGTTAATTTTATCGGGTTTTGCGTAGTTTGTTTGTGTGTGTTGTGTGTTAGGCCTTAGGGTTACTATGTCTGAAGCCCATAAGGCTGTGTTTTCGAAATGTACGAGTGTGGCCATAAGCTGTCCCCGCAGATGGCCACACTCAGCAAGAATCGCTTGGGGTTGAACACCTGTCATCTGGTTGTACCATTTGTGCAGGGTTCAACCCCGGGCTTTGAGGGAGCGGAGGTCGAAGTTGGTGCTGGCGGGTCTTTTACCTCCAGATACCGCTTCGGCCTCTGCCCCTTCCACTCAGCAACCTGTAGCTGTGAGTTCTCCCCCTCCGGCTGGGACTCAACCTCCCTCTAAGTTGCCGGAGGGGAAGGATTCCTCTAAGGAAAGACAGAAGGAGAGGCACAGGGAGAAGCACCACAAGAGGAGAGCCGAAACTTCTAGTTCGGCTCCTCCATCTAAGCGGGCCTCCCCTGTGCCTTCTAGCTTTCCTCCTCCTCGGCTCCACTCCCCTCGGTTCTCTCCTGGACCCGAGGAGGAGGAGGCTAGCCCTTCCAGGAGGTCCCTGAGGCGGCTCTCTAGGTCCGCTTCGGTGGCCTCCTCTAGATCAACCTTTTCTATGAGCGAAGCTGATATGGACCGGATGATGAGGAAATTCATCCAGGCCCAAATGCAAATGGGAGTGCTCCTAGCCCCCCCCCCCCAGCCGGGAGGGGCTTCGACCCCTTTTTTCGCCCCCTTGGCTCCTTCTCCGACCCATACCACGGGTTCGGAGCTGTCGGCGCCGTGCAGATTTGGATCCGGGGGTGGGTCGGATCCGATGGGTCGGCGCACCTCGGATCCGTCCCATCCCTTGAGTGCTTTGGGTACTTCGGACCCGACCTCTCAGAGCCAAGGGCCGAGCCTCGGATCCGAGGGAGCTGGTGTGTCTTCGGCTCCGTCCAGGTCGGAGCACACCGGTCTCTCGGATCTGACGGTTTCGGCTCTGACTCCGATCCGCAAGGCCGGATCCGAGTGGGGGTCGGCTCTCGGGGCTTAGAGAAGCTGGCTCCCCTCGGCTTTCGACGTAGTGGAAAGGGCACTGTCGAGGACATCCGGACCCCCGGTCCCTGCCACGGCTCCATCCCGCACTCCATTGCAGTTGGGCCAGGCCCCCACCAGCCGGTCCCAGGGACAGCCCGCCTCGATGTCCCAAGTGGTTCCCTTGGAACATCCAACTGCTGAAGAGTACTCCTCGGACAGCCCCCCCGATGAAGTACCTCGGAAGCGTAAGTGCAAGAGGAGGCACATGGACTCCCCTGAGTCCGTCACTGAAGACACAGATTTGGATGAAGGGAAGGCTCCCCAGGTCACCCCTGAGGACGTCTCATTTGGAGACATCATGGAGATGTTAAGGATCGGGGGGGGTGGTCTGCCCCCAAGGCTTCTTCGGACGAGTCTGTGTTCTTGGAGGCATTCGAGGCGGGCCCTTCTACCTCTTGGGTGTCTCCTCCTGCTGACCCCCTGGTGGATCTTATTTCCATCAGGGCGTGGAAGGATCCGGACACCATTGAGCCTATCCCTAAGCGCCCGGACCGCATTCTTTCCCCTCCGTCAGACCGCACCCACTGGAGTAAGGGTCCCCCAGTAGATGCCATGATGATGGCTGCAGCCACGAAGAGGGAATTGGCCCAGGAGAGTCCCTCCGTGCATCCTCCGGGCAAAGAGTCCCGCTCGATGGATCGCATTGGGAAGCGAGTTTTTAGTTCAGCAACCTTCTCCTTGAGAGCGCTGAACTACATGGCACATGTCATTAGGATGCAGCGGGATCTGATTAAAGAATACGCTGCATCTCCCCCGGAGTCCATCTCGAGTGAGGATAAACAGGTTTACTCCACCCGGATGGCCACTCTCAGATCAGTATCCAATACTTCTATGCGGCTACTGTCTCATGCTACTGAGGGAGCCGCTAGAGCCAGCGGAGCAGGCCTAGTCATGAGGCGACAGGCCTGGCTCCGCCATTGTGATTTTGCAGAGCCCTTCAAGGCGACCTTCGCGAATGCCCCCTTCGATGGTTCTGCCTTGTTTGGCAAGACTGTTCGCGAGACATTAGTCCAGAGCGAAAAGGACGGGAAGACGCTGTCTGCCGTCGGAGTCCGCTTCTCAGCTCCCCAGAGGTCCTTCTCTAAGAACCAAAAGGGACAGAAGAAGATGTGGTTCCGAAGTCGCAGCAGTCCCAACCTGCTCCGGATAACCAGTCCTTCCGTGGCAGAGGAGGACGGGAGGTCGTCGTGCTAGAGGCAGGGGGCTCCTGGCAACTTTGGGTCCAGAGAACCTTTCTCTGAGAGACCCACGCAGCAGCCCTGAAGGGTTGCCCGGCTGTCCGTCTCTGGAGGCAGTCGGGGGGCGGTTTTCGATGCACCTGACTTCTTGGGAGTCCATAACAACAGACAGTTGGGTGCTTCGGGTTATATCCAGAGGATATTCTATTCCCCTATTCAAGGTTCCCAAATCTCGCAGCCTCCCAGATGTTCCACCCGACCAAAGGGAGGCGGCAGCTATCGAAATCAAGCAGCTGCTAGAAAAAAGAGCCATCCAGCGCGTCCCCCCAGATCAAACCGGATTAGGGTTTTACTCCAGGTTCTTTTTGGTGCCAAAGAAGACGGGGGACTTAAGACCAATCTTAGACCTTTCCCAGTTGAACCTGTCAGTAACCAAGCAAAAGTTCCGGATGGTCACCCTGCAATCTATACTCCGGCTCTTGAGGGAGAACGACTGGATGTGCTCCATAGACCTCAAGGATGCGTACTACCACATTCGGATGGACAGACGATCCAGGAGGTTTCTTCGCTTCCGGCTGGGAGCCAGTCATTACCAGTTCAGGGTCCTCCCTTTGGTCTCACCTCAGCCCCAGGGTGTTCACCAAGGTGCTAGCGGTGGTAGTGGCCCACCTGAGGCTCCAGGGATTACAGGTCTTTCCGTACCTGGACGACTGGCTCCTGACGGCATCATCAAGGCATCTTCTGTGCTCAGCCAGGGATTACTTTCTTCAACTAGCACCAAGGCTGGGCATCACGATAAACTGGGAGAAATCTTTTCTGAACCCCACACAAGTTATAGATTTCATAGGAGGAAGACTAGACACCAGATCAATGCGAGCCTTCCTCACCCCAGACCGTATTGCCAGCCTGAAGTGTCATGTGACAGCGATCCTGCAACCATCTCCAACTGCAGCTTCGGTCCTGAGGGCCCTAGGTTCTATGGCGGCAGCTATTCCGCTTCTCATTCATGCCCGTTTGCATGCGGGTTCTTCAATGGACCCTTCAAGTTCAGTGGTCCCCTCTTTGTTCTTCTCTAAACGCTCCGGTTGCGATCAGCAGAGCGTGCAGGGACTCCCTTCTTTGGTGGCTTCTTTCTCCAGAGCCCCTGGCAGGGAGACCTTTTTGCGCTGCATTTCCCCGAGCCACAGTGACCACGGACGCTTCTTGCCTCGGGTGGGGGCATTCTGCGGGAAAGATTGTCCAAGGCACGTGGAATCCCACAGAGACGTCATTGCATATAAATGTCCTGGAAATGAGGGCGGTGCTCCTAGCGTTGCAAGCACTTCACCACGTTCTTCCTTCGGGGACTATTGCGATTCAGACAGACAACATGTCGGTAGTCTGGTATATCAACAAGCAGGGAGGAACCAGGTCTTACCCCCTTTGTCGAGAGGCCATGAGAGTCTGGGAATGGGCAATTTCCACCAAACGCTTTCTGGTAGCAACGCACATTCCGGAAAGTCCAACATCCTTAAGGACAAGCTCAGTCGCACTATCCTTTCTCCACACGAGTGGTCTCTCAATCCTCAAGTAGCGAAGAAGATTTTTGCCGCTTGGGGCAACCCTGTTGCGATCTTTTTGCTTCTCCCTCAAACGCCAAATGCGACAATTTCTTCGCTCTGCTACCCCACCAGGAGTTCCCGAGGATGCTCTGGTGCATGCTTGGCCTCCCGGTCTCCTTTATGCCTACCCTCCACTTCCTCTGATGCAGAGGCTTCTGCAGAAAGCCAACAGTTTGGGGAGCAGAATGATTCTCATTGCCCCATTCTGGCCTCGACAACCTTGGTTCCCTTCGTATGGTCTCACAAAATCAATCCACCATGGATTCTGGATCCAATCGGATCTCATATCTCACCCTCTGGGAATGTCAGTTCCCAATCTCCGGACCCTGAAGTTGACAGCTTGGCTGCTCCAGTTCCAACTTTAATTAGGACTCCCGGTATCTCATCACCGGTCAAGGCCATTTTAGTGGCTGCTCATAAACCTTCCACCAGGCAGGTTTATCGGAGTAAATGGAAGAGATTCTCTATATGGGCAGGGCAGAGAACTTTAGATCCTTTCTCGGCACCTATGTCAGCGGTGCCGTTTTCTAACAGACCTCTTCATCAGGGGGCAGTTTTCTTCACGATTAATTTTTTCTTTCCTCTAAGGGCTAGTTCTTCCAATGTTCTTCCACGATTAAGGCAATTGGCAGCTATCTCGCATTATCACATTGGTCATGACACAGCTCCCTTATGACAGCGAAATTATGCAAAACTTTTCTCAAAGGAGTTTTTGTTAAGGCCTCCAGTCAAGGAGGTTGTACCGCCTTGGGACTTGTCTTTAGTCCTGCAGGCCCTTACTGCTCCCTCCTCGAGCCTGCAGCTTCTTCTGATTTAAAGTACCTTTCCTGGAAGACTGCTTTCCTGGTAGCTATCACTTCAGCCAGAAGAGTGTCTGAGCTTCAGGCTCTGTGTGTCAAACCGCCTTACCTTTCTTACTTCCCTGATAGGGTGTGCCTCAGGACCAATCCATCCTTTCTTCGAAGGTCTCTTCTGAATCCAATATTAACCAGTCAATCAATTTACGGTGTTTTTCCCAAGTACTCGAACAAAGGAGAATACAAATTGCATTCCTTGGATGTTCATAGACAATTACGTTTTTATATTAACAGAACAGCTGGCCACAGGAAATCAGATCAGCTGTTCGTCTCCTTTGCTAAATTTGCTCTGGGTAAAGCAGTATCTAAAGTCACTCTATCTAAATGGATTGCTAATTGTATTCTGCAGGCATATGACACTTCAGGCAGACCTGCTCCTCAGAGGGTTACGGCTCATTCTACTAGGGCAATTTCGACGCCAGCCGCCTTTAAGTCCCGTGTATCATTGGATGATATCTGCTGCAGCTACTTGGGCCTCGCCTCATACTTTTATTTCTCATTACAAGGTGGATGTTGTTTCTAGAGGAAGAGCATCCTTTGGCTCAGCGGTGCTCGGAACATCCTTCCATGACGGCCGCCAAGATTCAGGTAGCTAGGGACTCTGTCCCACAGGTTGCATCTGAGCGAATGAAGTCTGCCTACTTCAGATTTAGAAGTTATGTACTCACCATAACGTTCCATCTGAGTAGGAGACTTCATTCGGATGCAACCATCCCCCCCTCCATCCCCCTGACCTTTTTAGAGCGAGTATTTATGCTGTTTTAGTGTACTGTTGTCAGTATTTTGAGGCAAACTCAATCTGAGGTCAGTCAGGGCTTGGCAGGGGATTATGGGTAAGAGGGAGGAGCTAGGAGCTCGGAGCCTAAGCTTTTGAATTGCCGGCTCGGATCCGAGGTCGGATCCGATACCCACAGGTTGCATCCGAATGAAGTCTCCTACTCAGATGGAACGTTATGGTGAGTACATAACTTCTAATTCATTCCTAGGCATGAGATACTGAAATACCTGGTGTTGCTCCTACAATGTCGGATTTAGCTCATAGATCAGGCAGACCCCACTGGTCATTCCCATTCCTTGTAAGACAGGGAGGCTTTTTGCTACCGTCTCCATGTAAGGTGAGGTGATTAGATCCTCCTCCAACATCTGCTTCTGGAACATCTGAGGTCACTTACAAGAATATGTCAACTGATGCTGAAAATGGGAGAAGTGGGCGGCGCAGTGGTGCAGCGGTTAATGCTGTCACCTCACAGCAAGAGGTTCTCTGGTTCGATTCTCGGCTGGGGTGCCTTCTGTGTGGAGTTTGCATGTTCTCCCTGCGTTCGCGTGGGTTTCCTCCAGGTACTCCAGTTTCCTCCCACATTCTAAAGACATGCTCCTGGAGCATTTCTCCCCAGGCCTCCACTGAAAACAGGATCTGTGGAACTTAGTCGGACTTCCCTGGTCAACAAATGTTAAATAAAATAAAATAAATAAAAATAAAAAAGTGTCTCCTCTGGCTCCATTATCTGCTTGCAAAAATGTTATATTTGAGCAAATTTTTGTGAAGAATTGCTGTCCTCATGATGCTGCCTCCTTGCTTCAGTTGCCATTTTACTGAAGTGGTACTCTGTAATTAGTTTCATTACATCTAATGAGTAAAACTGAGGTCACCCAGATATAGTAGCCCTTTATCGTGCCTAGAATTCTCAAACCAGAAAGAAAATTCTCTAAATCTGATCAAACATTCTCAGTGTTGCATTAGAATTCTATACATCTGTCTTGACAAGTTTGTCCTGCAAATTGAAAGTTTAAGGCTTTGGATTTTTGGAAGTAGTTATCTGTGACACACATATACTATGTTTTGCATGCCTTGTTGAACAAGAACTCCAAGGCTGGGGATGCCCTTCTGAAAATAATGCGTCAGAGCTTCACTTGCCACTTCATCCAGTGTGAGCTCCATTACGGTGCATATCACATTTGATGCAATACATGGGGTCAGTAGGGTAGCAGAACTGGGCACTGCTATGCACCAACATCCCTAGTTTGTTTGGCAACCTTCATGTAGATTACATTTTTGATTTTATGCATCCAATTTGGTGTGCTACTACAAATGCCATTTCTGAGATGGAGGAATATCTTAAGTATGTGAATGAAAAGAGCCAAACTCTCTGTTATAGTTAATTTCCATCTGTCTCAAAGAAAGTACCAGAGGTTCCAGAGTATCCAGAAGAATCTTCCCATGGATACTTGATCCAATACAGGACCTTATTACTCGCCCATCAGAACTCCAGCACCCCAGTCTTCAGACCCTCAGACTGACCCCATGGTTTCTCCACTTCCAGTAATTGCAAGAAAGTCCAGGCTTGCCCCCCCCCCACCCCCATCTGTGACATAATTTTGGCTTATCAAAAGGCGTCCACTAAAAAAGTCTATAGCAGCAAGTAGAAAAGGTCTTCCATTTGGGCCTCAAAGGCTAATGTAGACCGTTTCTCAGCTCTTATTTTGGCCAGTCTTCATTTCCTTAGTACTCTTTTTCAGGAAGGAGACAATTTTTTTCTACTATAAAACTCCAACTAGTTGCTCTATCTAATTTCCATACTGGAGACATTTTTTTCTCTCTTTCTACTTCCAAATTATGTAAAGCATCAGTAAAGGGCATTTTTCTACTTAGACCTCCAGTAAAAGACTCTTTACCACCTTGGTATCTTACGATTGTTCTTCAAGGCCTTACCCAAAAGCCCTTTGAACCAGCTGATGGCTGTGACATGAAATTTCTTTCCTAGAAGACAATATTTCTGGTAGCCATTATTTCGGCTAAGAGGGTATCCGAACTTCAAGCCTTATCAGCCAAACCTACTTACATCATCTTCATAAAGGCAGAGTTTCCTTACAGACTAACCCTTCCTATATGCCAAAAGTAGCCACGGAATCAAATATTAGTCAATCTACTCAATTGCCAATTTTCTTCCACAATTTTTCTAGTAAAGGAGAGTATATTTTACGTATTCTTTATGTTCATAGACAATTACATTAATATCTTCACAGAGCAAAGAAGTACAGAATATCTGATCAGCTGTTTGTTTCCTATTTCTTCAGTCAATTGGGGCAAGCAGTTTCCAAAATTACTTTGGCCAAATGGATTACTGATTGTATTTCTCACGTTTATTCCCAAAAAGGTATTGAATTGCTGTGACCTCCAAAGTCCAGATCTATGGCTATGTCATCTGCTTTTTATTCTAGGACCTCAGTTGATGAAATCTGTACTGCAGCCATGTGGTCAAAGATTCATAATTTTGTGTCACACTACAAACTGGACATTATATCCAGAAGCAGTAGTGGTTCCTAGGGTGTAGCTTGAAAGTATGGGTACAACTCCTTTACTTATCAGGTACTGCACCTCTGGAAGATGCTACCACAGTGGCTCCAGAAAGTCTGATTTAGGCCTGTTTTAAGACATCCCTAACACTCATTTGTTTGGCCTAGCCCATTCCGATAAGTTGATCTGACATGTTGTTTATCTGGACAAGCTTAACTCGTGCACTAAAGTTTTAGTTTATTTTTGTCTTTATATTTTAGTGTAAATAAGTAACTTAGATGCCCTCGATTGAAATCAAATCATGGCGACCCTCTAGGTAGACCCCATAGTGTTCCCGTGGCATATCATGGAAGTAGATTACCATGCCTTTCTTCCATACAGATACGGCTGCTGCCCAGTTGTGTCCCAAACATATTTCAAACCCAGGTCTACTAATTTGTAATCCTATGCCTTAAGGATATTTTAGTGTATATCTGTTTTATTTTACTTAGCTTTTAAAACACATTAGTAAACCTGAATTTAATTTTGAATTTGAATTTCTTAAAAAAAAAAATATATATATATATATATATATATATATATATATATATACGTACATACATACATGCACATGCATACGTTCTACACCTAAGCATATGGAAATATAAAGGAATCCATTTTTGAGGTGAGTTCAGATGAAAACGTGAAGATGAATGTTGTTTTCTTTAGCAGTCTCCCTGCACCTGTATATAGTTATGATCTCAGTCCACCAGTGCACGTAGGATGATTATTTCATAACTGGTAGACTCTTCCTACCTGTTTCCTGACAAATGTGTGGAATTTGGGCTAAAACCATTTGTTAAAAAAATCCATTATATTATATTATATGATATTATATTATATTATATGTATTAACATGTTTTTTTTTTTTTTTTTGGTTATGAGGGGGCAGCGGACCCCATCCCCAAAGCAACAGGCTGTACTCTGCATCACTTTCTCTGAAATACATATCCAAATGAAAGGGTAAGAAGGTCACACAGACAAAACACTCAGTAAATCTGCAAGAAAAATCCATCTATGCTAGAGTTTTCACTGTGTGATACCTTAAACCTCTTTTAATGGAGGCCCATGGGATATATGCAAATGACTCCTTAAGAACATGGAGTATTTCAGCTGCACAGCTTCTGAATGCCAAATACATTTTACTTTTCAAGTCTTTATGAATACTTTCAGGACCGTAAAGCCAAAGCCCATTAGCTATAGACATGCATATTTCAGGTTCCTATTACCAGATCGCAGGCGCAGTTTGTTAAATGCGTCTTGATTAGGGTTGCCACCTTTTAACAAGGGCAAAGTGGGACACAGGGGTGTGGTCAACAAGATAGAGGTGTGGCCAACATGACACTGGCCACACCTTCACCACGACATCACCAGAGTTGTTAAAGGGGATGCAGTATTAGTTATGGCTGCAACATTGTGACATTACAGCGTACTGAAAACTCAAACCATTTAAATGAAGTGAACTATTACTGCAAACGCACACTAATCAGTTGTAACAATAAATAAACTTTAAAGGAATAAAAAACACACTACTCATTAGACACTTGTTTATTTAAAAAGTTAAGAAATTCATAAACCAACCATTGCTATTCAGAAAGAAAACTTAAAAAAATTCTACATACCACATACAAGCCAAGAATAAAATTAAGACTTTTTATTGTCAATTAAAGCTAAAGCAAAGAAAAAACACAAAACTACATACCCTAGTACTACATATGCACCCTAGCAAATTAATGCTAAACAAAATAAAACACAAAATTACGAACTGCACCCTAGTACTTTATACTGCACACTAGTACAATAAATCACTTTTTTTTAAAAGTGTATTTTGAATTTGATTTTATGGCTTGAAGAAGGGTCCGATTTGAAACAATATTTGAGTAAAAGTCACAACATTTCATCCTGTAATTTACACTCATCATTAGTTCCGCTTTTAACAAGTCCACACTACATCGGTTTCGCACATCTGTCCATTTACTTTTCACCAGTGAAAAAACTCTTTCTGCAAATGCGTTTGAGGGCGGTATAGATAAAACCCTAGCAATTACCGGATAGAGTGTAGTCAGTTCAGGCCCTTCTTTGAAAAGCTTCAGCCACTTCTCTCCTGGGGTCAAGCTTGTGTTACATAACTGTTTGAGAGAGGGCCTAATTGCCAAGTAGTCCCTAAAAAGATAATCTTCATCTACATCCTGCAGACTCAGAGCAGTGGTCACATTAAGCAAGTCACTGAAGGCAAATGGCTCATTTAGAGATAATTTAGATAGTGTAAACAAGTAGTTGCTTTCAGTATAATCAAGCCACTGCTCCAGGTATTTCACTGCTGTCTCCAAGAACAGAATGAAGTCTCTTTTCAGTTTGTTAGCAGAAGTGCTGTCTAATGTGCTCATATGTGCCCTAAGTTTCCCTCCAAAGAAAGCACCTTCAGCTCTTGCCTGCAGTTTTTGCTTCAGAGAGACCATTACACAAAAAGTTTCCATGGCAGTAAGTGCTGATTTTTCTAATGTACTTATATGTTTATTAAAATCAACAAGAACAGCACAGAGAAAGTGCAAATAGTACTGGTGCAGCGTAGGCAATTCATTCTCACCATGTTCATTAGCGGAAAAGTACTGCCATATCTGCCGGGGGGTCTCCTCTTCTCCCTGAGAGAGGAAATAGGACTGGAGCACTGGGAGATTTTTCACTACTCTTTCAGTGGCTGGGAGTAGCGACAGCCACCTTGTTGGCACATGTCTTAACAGACTCTCAAATTCCATGCCACAAAACTCAAAGAAGTCTTTCAAGTCTCTGGTCCTTGTGGCCGAACCTGAGAAGTGGCTGAAAAGTCTCATTACAAATGCTTCCACGTCGTATGGTAGTTGTGCTGCAGCTTTTTTGGCTGCATTGTGAATGATATGGGCAACACAGTTAGCCTTCTGGAGTGATGGGCACTTTTCTTTTAATCTGGTATACACACCAGATTTTTTCCCATAGTTCACACTGGCATTATCAGCCCCATAAGCTGAAATATGGTTCCAGGGCAAGGAGTGCCTTTCCATAATGTTGGAAATTTGCTGTGAATAGCCTGTGCCGATTCATCAGGGTCTTCATAGAAGTCCAAAAGGCCATTCACCACCCCTTCTTCTTTAGAAAAATACCTCACAACAAGGGGAAATAATTTTATGTTCCCCTTGTTGGAAGCATCGGATGAAATTGCAAATGAAGTACCTGGTTTTTGAAGGTCATGCAGGAGGCATTCCAATGAGTGTGGTCCCAAAACATTTTCGACTATGGCTTCAGCCTTGGTTCTGCCACAAGATAGTTTCTTTGCAGTGTCTGAGTCACTGTACAACTGGCTGGCCAACTTTACTGCACAGTCCAAGCTGTTATACCAAATATTGTGCTTAACAGCATGGAAAACCTCAGAGGCTTCTGCTGCAATGATCCTAAGTTCTGGTCCCTCAAGGTTTGCGTTCCTTGCCCACTTTGTCATCAGGTGAGTGGATTTAGCTTGAAGAATGGCAGTCTTATGTTGTTCAGTTGCCTCATGTCGCGACATCATTTCTTCCACCGTGGGTCACTAGAAATTCTCTCTTGCAGTACCTGCAGAATGCTTTGACATCAGTGCATCTCTCGATCCAGTCAAATTCTGTTTTCCAAACGTCCTGCCACTTGCACATTCTCTTGCTGCTGGTTGACTGTGATGAAACTGCTGCTCTCTTCATGCTTGAATCTGTACTTACCTGATATGCAACATATTTACCAACACTGTGTTAGTAGGGTGCAGTAACATACTGCTGCACAGCACAAATGAACTGGCTTAAAAAACATTGGCAAACAAAAAACTGGCTCAAAAAACATTGGCAGACGAAAGAACTGGCTCGAAAAACATTGGCACATGAAAGAACTGGCTCGAAAAACATTGGCATGTGAAAGAACTGGCTCGAAAAACATTGGCATGTGAAAGAACTGGCTTGAAAAACATTGGCACATGAAAGAACTGGCTCAAAAAACATTGGCACATGAAATAACTGGCTCAAAAAACATTGGCACATGAAAGAACTGGCTCGAAAAACATTGGCATGCGAAAGAACTGACTTGAAAAACATTGGCATGTGAAAGAACTGGTTTGAGAAACATTGGCATGCGAAAGAACTGGCTTGAAAAACATTGGCACGTGAAAGAGCTGGCCCGAAAAACATTGGCATGTGAAAGAACTGGCTCGAAAAACATTGGCACACGAAAGAACTGGCTCGAAAAACATTGGCACATGAAAGAACTGTCTCAAAAAACATTGGCACATGAAAGAACTGGCTCGAAAAACATTGGCATGCGAAAGAACTCGCTCGAAAAACATTGACATGCAAAAGAACTGGCTCAAAAAACATTGGCATGCGAAAGAACTGGCTTGAAAAACATTGGCACGTGAAAGAGCTGGCTCAAAAAACATTGGCATGTGAAAGAACTGGCTTGAAAAACATTGGCACACAAAAGAACTGGCTCGAAAAACATTGGCATGTTAAAGAACTGGCTTGAAAAACATTGGCACACAAAAGAACTGGCTTGAAAAACATTGGCATGTGAAAGAACTGGCTTGAAAAACATTGGCACACAAAAGAACTGGCTTGAAAAACATTGGCATGTGAAAGAACTGGCTTAAAAAACATTGGCACACAAAAGAACTGGCTTGAAAAACATTGGCGTGCGAAAGAACCGAGAAATGGAGCAAAAGAGTTTACAAACAGTTTGAAAAAGGTCATATAGTAAATGAGGTAATGTAGTGGGCATTTTGGCCATTGAAAACTAACATTAATACAGCTTGTAGAAAATGAAATGCATTATTTTTACCACTGAACATGCCCACCTCACCCCACCCCTCAAGACAAAAAAAGGTAACCACATTCACTGAACCAAAAAACACTAAAATGAATGAGAATGCACAGTGGATACCATAGACCTGATTTAGCTTTTGACCACAGCAGTTAAAAGAAATGTATGGCACTAATTTACACAGCGCAATGATCTATTAATGAACATGCCCAACAGCAGCACTGGTTGTAATCGGATTATAATGAAAACAGTGCATAAGTATGTTGAAGACATCACTAAAACACCAAATACAAACTTTGCTACTTATAAACGCAAACTACCCTGTAACAACGACATGGTTTAGCACAATCTCAAATGCATTGCATTAACTTCTGAGCATCCATCCACAAAAAAAAATAAACGGGAAAGTCCATAAACATTTTAACATTTAAAAATACTTCTTGCAAGAGAAGTAATATAAACTACAATGTACAGCAGACTCCATGGGCTCCTTTTACCTCAAAACATAGCAATTAAGAGTAATTTATCCAGCACAGCAATGCAATAAACAGGCCCAAGTAAAAGCAACACACCCATATTCACATTACAAGCAAAGCAGTACATTTTAACCTTATTAAAAATGCATAATAAGTTAAATGCACACATTTACAAGTATAAATGAAAACAATCTTGAAACAGCTTCGGCAAATTGGCAACATGCACCTACTAGAATAATAAATGAATTACATTAACTGTTAACATTCCCCCTCAAAAGGTAGACTTGTACCATATACACATGGACTTCCAGGAACTAACAGGAAAAATTACCTAAACAGTATATCGTAACTTCCTGAAAACAGCATTAAATTGCACACATTTCCATACAAAAAAGTGCAAACTATGCTCGAACATTTTCTATCTGCAAACAGACAATACCCAGAAAAAGCTACGACAATAGAAATGCGTCACACTAAATTTATATTTCACTGCCCCCAACAGAAACAAACAACTTCTATACACAGTTCAGCCTTTTAAAAGTAATGCTTCCAAATCATACCTCCAAGAATAATAACAATTACATATACATTCAGGTTTTATATCTTTAAAAACTACTACTCAAAAATATCAAAATAACCACTGCACAGATTTAAATACTGCATACTGCACCCACCGTCTACCTCTAAACATTAAATAAATTAAACCACAATATATTCCCATTTTAAACTAGTACTCAAAAGTCTCAAAATAACCACTGCACAGATTTAAATACTGCATACTGCATCCCCATCTACCTCTAAACATTAAAAACTTAAATAAAGCACACTATTCCCATTTTAAATAACTAAAGCCACAAAATGTAAGTATCTACTTACCACTATCACAGTTATTGCTGGGCTAACTTTCTTCCTTCCTGCTGGAATGGCTAGTTGGTTGTTCAAGTAGTGGCTGGACTGGCTGGCACGCTCCCTTGCTGGATTCTTTCCTGGCTGGCTGGCTTCTTGGCTGGCTGGCTTCTTGGCTGGCTGGCTGGCTGGCTGGCTTCTTGGCTGGCTGGCTGGCTGGCTTCTTGGCTGGCTGGCTGGTTGGCTGGCTTCTTTCCTGGCTGGCTGGAGAAATAGAATCAGATCTTCATTCAATCGCAGCTGCTGTAGAGCTTAGTGCTCTGCAGCTGCGACCTTTATGGGGCTCTTCTGAGCAAGTTCCCGCCCCCTCCAATCCCTGCAGCCAATTACTGTGCTGCATTACCACCCGGACCTAGCAGGGAATCCCTCTAACTGCAGGTCCGGGTGGTGACGTAGCCGCATTGCCATGGAAAAAACGGAAGAATTTTCAGCTTTTCCACGGCAATTGAATTCGCGATCGTGAAAAGGGGAAAAACGGGACTTTTAAAGTCCCACGCTTGGTGACTGCGGGAAGCGGGATGAGAGGCCTCAACCCGTGAGTGTCCCGCTGACAACGGGACGGGTGGCAACCGTAGTCTTGATCGAACCAAAAAGAGTGAAAAGGCAAAATAGTGAAGCGGTTTTTCAGCGAATTCTTTCCCTGGGAAAGAATTTGCTTGGTCGCTTTCATTACTTTGCCATTTTCGGCACTGTAGTGCGATCACGGAGTTGGTATATTTAAGTAGGGGGAGGTGTGGGGGCACAGCCCCTCACATTATGTAATATTTTAAAGTTTTTATTTTTTTTTATTTTATTTTGGAACAGCGATTTTTTTTCCCTTGGAAAAAAATCGCTGTTCTGGGGATTCGACGTTGTAAGCTTTCGCTTACATGGGGTTGATTATTTATTGTTCTCTTTTGTAAGGGTGCGATAATATAATATAAACCCTGTTTCTGCCTTCTCATGGGCCTCCATTACAGGAGGTTTAAGGTATTACACAGTGAAAACTCTAGGTTGGCAGGGTTTTTCTTGCAGTTTTTACTTACTCTAAAATAGCTGTGTTTGGGGTCAGTACTCTGTGGGGGAAAGAAGAAACCTCCTTCTGCCCAATGCATCTGATCCCCTTTAATAAATTGGTTTTCATCTTGTTGGTCAAAAATCCAGTTTGAACACTCTCTTGTCAAACTACTGGACAAATCCTATGGGTAAGACATTCTATTTGCCTATATAAGTGATGGAACAAAGACTATTTTAGATGTATGGTATTTTTATGATGATAGTTGTATTTTTTTGTTTTGTGAGCTTAATGTGTTTTCTGTTAAGCATTTTTAAGAGAATATTTCTTTTTAACTTTTACAGGATGTGTTCTTGATTTGCTTTTCACTTGTAAGCCCTGCATCCTTTGAAAATATTCGGGCAAAGGTGAGTGGGCTTTGTTTTCTTCATGACATTGTTTGTATTTCCATATAGCTCCTTGGAATCTGGAATAAGGACATAAAGATGCCCAAAAATAAATTCATAATATGTCAGTAAACAGTTGTTGTCCTTGGTGTCCATTGTAAGTTGTTTACTATTGTTCTTCTAGTACAGTAAAGAGTGGATTAAGCCATCACTGATGACATAGAGAGTGGAACCCTAGCTATGGCCCAGGCAACCTGAGTTCAGTTTGTGGCACAGGTACTTGACAGCACTGGCAGAGGGATTTGGGTGGAGAAGTGATAAATGCTAGCACATTCCTTTGGAGGAAGGGGCATTGCACAGATTGTTGTGGGCATGGGTTTTCAGCTCAGCAAGCTACCACCGATGGTAGCTGGCTGAATTGACCAAGCTACCACCTGATGGTAACCTTCATTAGCAAGTGCATAGAAACAAGCAATCCCTTAACGGAAGGTTTTATGAGTCACAGAGTAGTGATGTAGGTAATCTGTCTGCCTGCCAAGGTGGTGGGATTAAGGCCTTGCTGAGATACCAGCAAGGACACAAATGACCCAGATGGCTGCCTTTATGATGGCTTCCCCATATAGCTTTTGCACCCATACAGTACTGAATACATCCCTCATATAGGGGAACAAATGGGCAGAGTCTGAGAGAGGAGAGATATATAGCCAGAAACCACAGGCCAAAAAGCATCTAGAAATTTGAAAAAAAAATATGGCTAGCACTGTATATGTACATTTCTATATATGTATATATATATATATATATATATATATATATATATATATATATATATATATATATATATATATATATATGTACATCTATGTGTGTGTGTGTGTGTGTGTGTCTGGGGCTACTTCAGATTGTTGAACAGCCATAATGTTGACACACATGTGGCTGAGAAGACAACATTGAAACATCAAAACACTGACTCTAAATAAAAAACAAAAAAAAAACACTTTTTTTTTTTTGCTCCAACCCCTCTTCCCCTGCTACTTAAATATACCAGCTTTGAGATCACACTTACATTGCAGTGAATGGCAAGTTTTCTCTACGGCAATCTCCATGAAAACATGTCGATGTTTTGATTTTTCGATGTTGTCGTCTCGGCCATATGCATGTCAGTTTTATGGCCGTTTGATTATCTGAAGGGGATGCAGACACACACACACACACACACACACACACACACACACACACACACACACACACACACACACATATATATTTATGTAATGTCGATAAAGATATAAATATATATACATATATTTATGTATAAACATATATATGTCTGTATGTGTGCATATATATGTATATATATTTTATATATATTTATATATATATATATATATATATATATATATATATATATATATATATAAAACCCTACTAACTCCAGCACTCGTTAAGTGCATGTCCAAAATCCAATGGCCAAAGATGCGAACAGCAACACTTTTCTTTCAATTTTATTAATTATCCGTTCATAATGTCTTCAAACTGCCACAATTCCTGGTACTACAGACCGGTTTCACCATATAGGCTTCATCAGTGTTCACAGTACCCGGATAAACTTGCCATACATTTAAATTACATTTTTAAATTACATTTTTAAACGCCCATTTAAAGACATATACCAATATAATAATAATAATAATAACTAAACAGGCATTTTTAAACTACATATGCATATCTATACTGCATAAACATCCACTAATCATCTATCCAAAATATATTGAAAACAATACAATTCTTCCATGTTGATGGAAATACTATACATTAGGTTCAAAAACTTTCATTCAGCCCTGGTTTAAATAGGGCACCCAATTTCAAAATCCACATTTTTTCTTTTTTGTCCAAAATTCTATGCTTTTGTGACATAGTCAAAAATTCACTTAATACTCTATCTATCCCTATATAAATAAAGTGTGCACTTTTATGTTCTAACTGGTGTTTATATAAAGCACTTTGTGTTCTTTTACAATTTATGTCACTGACATGTAATGCTATTCTATTTTTAAAAATCCTGGACGTTTGTCCTACATAAAAGTCTCCACATCTGCATATCACAATGTAAATTATCCAGCTCGTATTACATGTAATTAAACTTCTGATGTCAAAAACTTAATGTAAATTATCCAGCTCGTATTACATGTAATTAAACTTCTGATGTCAAAAACTTTAGTAGTATTAGGAGAAGTAAAGGATTTAGTCTTTGATACTATTTTACAGTATACACAATTGCCACAGAACATAAATTATATATATATATATATATATATATATATATATATATATATATATATATATATATGTGTGTGTGTGTGTGTGTGTATATGTCTTTATATATGTATGTGTATACATGTAATATATATATATTTATATATATATATATATATATATATATATATATATAAAAAAGTGTGTGTATATTTATATATGTGTACGTATATATATATATATATATATATATATATATATATATATGTGTGTGTGTGTGTGTCTATACATATATATATATATATATATATATATATATATATATATATATATATGGATCTACTTCCATTTATGGAAAGTACACCTTATCAAAACTTACAAAACAGACATCCAGTTAAGTGAAAGTGCAGTTTAACAAAAACGCACTTTCGTGAAATACTCATTATCAAATAATGGTTGGTGGTTCCGGGATTGTGTAGCAAGTAGTTTTTGTTTATGTTTGTAAGGGGAGTGGAAGGTGTACAGCAGTTGTGGCATCTGTATGAAGATTGCGGGACAGCGAGGATAAGGTAATCTACCCTTTTCCCCACTGTAGTTTGATCTTGGAGTTAGTCTATATAAGTATAGGGGATGTGGGTAGTGCAGAAATTTGCTTTAGTGTATATTTTTGATGTTTTGTAAGTCAGTAATGTGTGTCGCGAAAGTGCGTTTTTGTTAAACTTCACTTTGACTTAACTTACGTTGGGTTTTTAAGTTTCGATAAGGTGTACTTTTGATGAATGAATGTAGGCCCATATATATATATATATATATATATATATGGTTCCCATTCAGAAGCCTGAAACATCATAAGCCTGAAAATCAAAATCCTGAAACCAAAAGCCTGGAAATTCAGAATCCTGAAAACTCAAAATCCTGAAAGCCCAAAATCCTGAAACTCAAAATCCTGAAAACACAAATAATGCTAATATGTCACTATTAAGACACTAATATCTACCAACTGACCCTGACCCTAACCCTAACCCTAAGGTCCGTCACTATCGCACACTCACCTGACCCACGCCCTAACCCTAACTCACTTAAACCGCCACTAACCCCAATATTTGTCACTATTGCATACATGCCTAACCTGCACCCTAACCCTAACTCACTTAAACCACCCCTAACCCTAACATAAAACCAACCGCACACTTACCTGACCCCAACGCATGACCTAACACCCTATGGCTAACAATAGCAAAGCCACAATGACATCAGTATGTCTATTTTGTGTTTTTAGGATTTTGAGTTTCAGGATTTTGGGCTTTCAGGATTTTGGGCTTTCAGGATTTTGAGTTTTCATGATTCTGAATTTTCAGGCTTTTGGTTTCAGGATTTTGATTTTCAGGCTTATGATGTTTCAGGCTTCTGAATGGGAACTGTATATATATATATATATATATATATATATATATATATATATATATATATATATATACACACACTACCCTTTTCCCCACTGTAGTTTGATCTTGGAGTTAGTCTATATAAGTAGAGGGGGTGTGGGTAGTGCAGAAATTTGCTTTAGTGCATATTTTTGATGTTTTGTAAGTCGGTAATGTGTGTAGCGAAAGTGCATTTTTGTTAAACTTCATTTTCACTTAACTTACGTTGGGTTTTTAATATGTGGATCCCCTTAGGAAGCTCAAAGTTTCAAAACTTCAAACTTCAAAAGGCCGAGACCATAAGATCATAAACTTTAAGTTTTGAGACTTTGAACATTTTGAATGGAGATTGCCTTATAGAACGGAACAAGATATTTACCATTTTCCTCACTGTAGTGCGATCTCAGAGTTGGTATATTTACTTAGCAGGGGGCCTTGCCCCCTACAAAAACATAAAACAAATGTTTTTGTTTTTATTTTTTTATTAGTTTTTCAAAGTTTTAAAAAATGATGTTATGGTCTCAGCCCTTTGAAGTTCAAAGTTTTAAAACTTTGAGATTCGGAAGTAGATCCATATATATATATATATATATATATATATATATATATATATATATATATATATATATTGATCAGGTTTTCAGAAACTCAAAATTCATATCGGTGAGACAATATTACTGAATTTCTGAAAACTCTAAGCTTTTGAATGGAGATCATGGTACAATGCGGATCGGGAAATTTACCATTTTCCTCAATGTAGTGCGATCTCAGAGTTGGTATGCAGTAGACTCCCTCTTATCCGGCCTTTCTTTAACTGGCCTCCTGTTTAACTGGCTATCAAATTTCTGCCATAGCCCTAGGAATAGACAACAGAGAAGAACAACACTTCCACCTCCTCTGGGCTAAATAATCACAGACATTTGAGTTTTAGACTTCATATTCATTAGAAAAATGCATACTAAAACAAATCCTGTTATTCTAGCTGATTTATAACCTATGAATGCTATGTTGCATGCATTTTCTGATTAACCAGCCATTTGTTTATCCAGCCTAAGGTCTGGTCCCATCCAGACCATATAAGAGGGAGGCTACTGTATTTAGTTTGCCGGGGGTCTGGGGGGTCGCAGCCCCCCACATGGGGATGCATGGGGGCTTGCCGCCCCTGCAAAAACTTAAAAAAATATTGATTTTTGTGTTTTTTTTTTAATTTTCAAGCTTTCAGAAATTCAGTCATATCATCTCACCAATATGAATTTTGAATTTTTGAAAACTCTATCTAGTGACATAGATCCATATACATATATATATATATATATATATATATATATATATATATATATATATATATATATATATATATGTGGATTAGTAATCAGTGCTGTAGCATCTGTATTTCCTTCCCTTGTGCATTGTTTGTTTTCACATGCATACCCTGCTCAATTTCACTTTTTGGTAGTAGTAAATGTTTATAACCTCTCTCTCTGATGTTCTTGTACTACAAAATGTAATTCTCTGATGGGCTTGTTAGTTTCTTGTTTGTGGTGAGGTCATTCCTAGTTGGGTACTAGAATAGCTTTACTTCTTTGAGGTACAAAATTTATTAGAATAGGAAGTGATTCATGACCTAATGGAAATATAGTTAAAGAATAGTATAATTATTTGTCTTCATCAGGGAAATTAAGAGCCAGTTGTGAGGAATTCAGCAAAATTGAAATAAGGAGGAATTCAGTCTCTCTCTTATGATCAGAAGGTAACATCCCAGTGACTGGATATAGTAGATACTGCATGAACACTGATGAGAAGTATAGGACATAATTTTACTGGAAGAAAAAAAAAGATTTTGTTGTGCTCTTGTCTCTGACTCAGAACAGATCTCATATAGAATTCTTTGCAAAATACAGGAGAATATATTTTAGAAGAAATCCTGGTAGTTTTATACCAGATAGAGAGATACATGGATAAATTAGGATGAAAACTCCAAAAATACAAGGTGAAAAATTGAGAAAAGGTCTTGAAAATTAAGAAGATTAGGGAAAATGTGATTTAGGCACGTTGATTGTTTATCTTTATGTAGCATGCTCCCAGAGCTTATACTTGTCTCCTTATGGGAGATAGCATTGCTTGATTAGGTATTGTTGTACGCCCCCCCCCCCCCAAAGACATGCATTTCTGTAAGTCCATGAGATGCTATGTTACACCTTGTGACCACGAGTACATCAGCTGTATTTTTTACGTAAATCATGCAGTGATATATATATATATATATATATATATATATATATAGATATATATATATATATATATATATATATATATATATATATATATATATATATATTAGTATTTTTTCTTCTTTGGTGTGTGAATGTGTAGTCAAAATGTTCAGACGCTAACTGGTGTGCACTTAAACATAGAAATATCCAGTAAAATTGACTGCAAAACTAGAGTCATGCTGCAATTCAAATGCAAGGTTTTATAAATGTACTCAGAAGCAAGGTTTAATACATTTTTAAATCTTGCTTCTCAGTTGAGGTGCATGTCTTGTTTTGTGCTTTTATTTTACTGTAAATGTGTATTCGGTGCTACATTCCTGGATAAGTTGGTAATAATTTATTGTTTTATGTCTTTGCAAGCTTTCTGACCCAGGTATAAATGTACCCAGCCAGAACTACAAGCAGAAATCAAACCATTTCACATATATTAAGGAACACATTCACGGAGTTAATTTAATCTGAGAGGCTGTTTGGTGGCTATAGGCTATGGTATGAAACCGGGCAATGGAAATTTTGAGCTAAAAGAAAATACTTGTCTTTGAGAAAGACCAGTACTTAGACATGTCATTTTAAAGGACACAAGAGGATGACCTGATTGGTACCAAATGCACACATATAGTCAGTAGAAATTACTAAATGATGAGTGAATCAGTGGTTTGATGCTACTGGATAGGATACACTGAGTAATGCTGTCATTGCAGGTGTGGTCTGCAAAATGATAATACCTTCCTCTTATGATTTTTTTCACATTCTTGCCATAAACCTATTGATGTATTCTGATGTCTTTTCAATGTATTTATTTTAAAGGCAAAGCATTCTGAAGGATTCATAAAGAACTACACCTTTCATGTTAAGGATTGTAGTAAAAAGGCCTTGTTTCTGTGATGCATTATTTTGTGATTCATAGACATATTAGCTGCAATGAGGTAAGACCTCGTTATCAGTTATTTGCATGTCTGTTAATCAACATTAGCTATCACGAGTGCAAACCAGAAATTCCTGTGGTTGTTAACAGTGGCAGTGACCACATCATGGTAGCCCAGGCATCCCCCATTCACTTTCCCACACACAGTACACACAACCTCATACCTGTCTCTGTGTTATCAGAATGTCCCCTATGTCTTCTTTCTCCTGCCTTTGTAAATCACAGAAAACTGCAGTTAGTCATTAATACCAAACAACAGAGCTTCACAATTCGTCCTTTATTAAATCCAGGGCCGTGCTAAAGCTGGTAAGCCAGCAACCATCATAGTTTGTAGGAGGCATAATTTAACTACATCCCTGTCCTGTGTTTTGCTATGCAGTTAAGAGGTGTGTCTATAGTTCCCTTTTTCTTCCCATCATACATCACAAACTGTTGCTGACACTGAATAATGTCTGAGATCCTAAATATATGTAAAAAAAAATAATTTCCCAGTTAGTGCAGTGGTTTAGTACCGAGGTTCATTGAGGCAAGGGTGAATCCAACTTAAATATTATGCTTGATGTCTAGTGATTCCCTGTACCCCATTTTAATTTATTTTTGTAATTAAGTGCCTTTAAGGCACAATATAGTATCCATGATTTGTAGTGATGCCCCCCATTCCTGTTAAGTGCCATTACACAATTGGTTATCCCTGATGTCTGGTGTTTCCTGTCCTGATCCCCAGTACATGCAATTGCTATTACCACACAAAAGGAAGAGTTCTCCCTAGTGTCTAATCATCCCCCCAACCCATGTATTAACAGTTATCATGGTGTCTAGTTGTCCCTTCCTGACTCATGAATTAAGAGTTAACCCTGATGTCTAATGGTCTCCTTGGCCCACGTATTCAGAATTAGCTCTGGTGTCTAGTGAGTCCTTGACCCATTGCTGCAGACTTTGCAAATTAGTCTAGGGGAGTGTGGAAGTATGACAGTTTCCCTAACCCACCCTCCCACAAACACAGACACACACACACACACACACACACACACACACACACACACACACACACACACACACAAACACATGCGCGCGCACACACACGCACACACATGCACACACGCAGAGACCCATATATGTATGGACACACACACCTACCTAGCCTACCCAATAGCTAACTCCCTTTTGCTACTTCCCAGTCAGATGCACACTTACATACACACATTCACATATGTAGCCCCTCACACACCCTCCAACACTACCTGAAATCTAAACTCCCCAGCACCTAATTCTGCTGCTATGGATGAACTTGGCATTTTGGCCATGTTTATTACTGGGAGTAGTTTGGGGCAGCTATGCTAATCTATGCAGCCAAACAATTCTATGAATCACTTGGCTGCGTAAATGCCTTACCACACGCACTTCTGCAAGGAGAGCACATGGTTAATTAGTACATTTCTTTAACCCAGACTGCCTTATTAGTATGCAGCATGGTTGAGGAGACAGACCACCTTGGTGCTGCATGTTTGTGCAAAAGCAGTGTAGTGGAGCTGTCTCTGAATTTAAAGTTACCACAAGGTGTACATCTCACAGTAACGTATGAATTCAGCTCATTTTCTTTAAAGCCTTGTGCTGATTCTCATTATACAATAAGTTTAAAATATCATTAAACTGCATTCCAGTCCATTTGGAATGTAAACCCTAGTACAGCCCAGTAACGAGTTTGGTAGCTCCACAGAAACACAAATGATTGTTGTTACCAAACACTTTTTTGGTCTTACTACTAAGTAGTGAAACTAATATAGCACTTGTTTTCTTTAAAATAAATTCCTCCTACAGATACTTATATTTAGTTGCATACTTGCATTGTCTTTTTGTAAAATACAGCTATTTTACAGGTTAACAAGTTTCTTTCTGATATCACTCATAGTAATAGCCAGTGTTCTACGCCATCATATTGCAG